>NW_027397074.1:55880538-56153038 GCF_003265705.2 Callorhinus ursinus
TTGTGGACATTGCTGCTATAAACATTGGGGTGCACGTACCCCTTCGGGTCCCTACATTTGTATCTTTGTGGTAAATACCCAGTAGTGCAATTGCTGGATCGAATGGTAGCTCTAATTTCAACTGTTTGAGGAACCTCCATACTGTTTTCCAGAGGGGTTGCACCAGCTTGCATTCCCACCAACAGTGTAGGAGGGTTCCCCTTTCTCCACATCCCCGCCAACATCTGTCGTTCCCTGACTTGTTAATTTTAGCCATTCTGACGGGTGTGAGGTGGTATCTCATGGAGGTTTTGATTTGGATTTCCCTGATGCCGAACGATGTTGAGCACTTTTTCATGTGCCTGTTGGCCATTTGGATGTATTCTTTGGAGAAATGTCTGTTCATGTCTTCTGCCCATTTCTTGATTGGATTATTTGTTCTTTGGGTGTTGAGTTTGATAAGTTCTTTATAGATTTTGGATACTAGCCCTTTATCTGATATGTCATTTGCAAATATTTTCTCCCATTCTGTCGGTTGTCTTTTGGTTTTGTGGACTGTTTCTTTTCTGTGCAAAAGCTTTTTATCTTGATGAAATCCCAATAGTTCATTTTTGCCCTGGCTTCCCTTGCCTTTGGCGATGTGTCTAGGAAGAAGTTGCTGCGGCTGAGGTGGAAGAGGTTGCTGCCTGTGTTCTCCTTTAGGATTTTGATGGACTCCTGTCTCACATTTAGGTCTTTCAACCATTTGGAGTCTATTTTTGTGTGTGGTGTAAGGAAATGGTCCAGTTTCATTCTTCTGCATGTGGCTGTCCAATTTTCCCAACATCATTTGTTGAAGAGACTGTCTTTTTTCCATTGGACATTCTTTCCTGCTTTGTCGAAGATGAGTTGACGATAGAGTTGAGGGTCCATTTCTGGGCTCTCGATTCTGTTCCATTGATCTATGTGTCTGTTTTTGTGCCAGTACCATACTGTCTTGATGATGACAGCTTTGTAATAGAGCTGGAAGTCTGGAATAGTCACATTTCTATACACTAACAATGAGACAGAAGAAATTAAGGAGTCAATCCCATTTACAACTGCATCCAAAATCATAAGATACCTAGGAATGAACCTAACCAAAGAGGCAAAGGATCTGTACTCAGAAAACCATAGAGCACTCATGAAAGAAATTGAGGAAGACACAAGGAAATGGAAAAAGTTCCATGCTCATGGATTGGGAGAACAGATAGTCTTAAAATGTCTATTTTTACATAGAGCAATCTATACATTGAATGTAATCCCTATCAAAATACCATCAACTTTTTTCACAGAGCTGGAACAAGCAATCCTAAAATTTGTATGAACCAAAAAAAAAGATCCCAAATAGTCAAAGGAATGTTGAAAAAGAAAAATCAAAGCTGGTGGCATCACATTCCAGACTTCAAGCTATATTACAAAGCTGCAATCATCAAGACAGTATGTAATCATCAAGACAGCCCAGAAATGGACCCAACTCTATGGTCAACTAATCTTTGATAAAGCAGGAAAGAATATCCAATGGAAAAAAGACAGTCTCTTCAACAAATGGTGTTGAGAAAACTAGACAGCACCATGCAGAAGAATGGAACTGGACTATTCCCTTAACCATACACAAAAATAGACTCAAAATGGATGGAAGACCTAAATGTGAGACAGGAATCCATCAAAATCCTTAAGGAGAACACAGGCAGCAATCTCTTTGACCTCGGCTGTAACAACTTCTGGCTAGACACGTCTCCAAAGGCAATGTGAACAAAAGCAAAAATGAGCTATTGGGACTTCATCAACATAAAAAGATTTTGCACAGCAAAGGAAACAGTCGACAAAACTACAAGACAACCAACAGAATGGGAGAAGATATTTGCAAATGTCTTATCAGATAAAAGACTAGTATCCAAGATCTATAAGGAACTTATCAAACTCAACACCCAAAGAACAAATAATCCAAGAAATGGGCAGAAGACATGAACAGACATTTCTCCAAAGAAGAGGTACAAATGGCCAACAGACACATGAAAGAATGCTCACATCACTTGGCATCAGGGAAATACAACTCAAAATCACAATGAGATACCACCTCACACCAGTCAGAATGGCTAAAATTAACAAGGCAGGAAACAACAGATGTTGGCGATGATGCGGAGAAAGGGGAACCCTCTTACACTGTTGTTGGGAATGCAAGCTGGCGCAGCCACTCTTGAAAACAGCATGGAGGTTCCTCAAAAAGTTGAAAATAGAGCTACTGTACGACCCAGCAATTGCACTACAGGGTATTTACCCCAAAGATACCAAAGTAGTGATCCGAAGAGACACCTGCACCCCAGTGTTTATAGCAGCAACGTCCACAATAGCCAAACTATGGAAAGTGCCCAGATGTCCATCGACAGATGAATGGATAAAGAAGATGTGGTATATCTTGCAATATACCACATCTTGTAATACTATTCAGCCATCAAAATGAATGAAATCTTGCCATTTGCAATGACATGGATGGAGCTAGAGGGTAGGATAAATGCTAGGTAAATTAAGTCAATCAGAGAAAGACAATTATCATATGATTTCACTCATATGTGGAATTTAAGAAACAAAACAGGGGAGCATATATGAAGGGAGGGAAAAATAAAACAAGATGAAATCAGAGAGGCAGACAAACCGTAAGAGACTCTTAACCATAAGAAACAAACTGAGGGCTGCTGGAGGGGCTGGGGAGATGGGGTAACAGGGTGATGGGCATTAAGGAGGGCACATGATATAATGAGCACTCAGTGTGATACACAACTGATGAATCACTGAACTCCACCTCTGAAACTAATAATACACTATATGTTAATTAATTGAATTGAATTTTTTTTTTTAAAAAGTGAATACCCTAAAGAGAGCACCTATATTTCTCTGTTCCCTTCATGAAGATCCACCAAAATGACTCTAAGACATCTGAAGGGGGAAAAAAATCCATAAATGATTTGAAAATGGGAACTTTCCATTCACCTTTTTCATCAGATATATTTCTAAGAAGGATTCACTTTTTTGAATTACATAATAACATATGTACTTTTTTTCAGTTCAACATAATGACACTAACATTTATTTATTTATTTTAATTTAACAACACTAAGGTGGGGATTTAAAATTAATAAATTAATATGTAACTGGGTGTTCATAAAAATATATGAGAAGTACAAGTAAAATAATAATTCTACTCGAAGGGAAACATTTATTTACACTAATGATTTCATACCCACATCATAAAACAGACATTATAATCTATAAATTTCATTAATAATGAAACTAAGAAAGGAAAGGAAGATATGGGGAGTTGATGGCTAGCTCATTTGAATGTTCTAATGTAAGAAATCAATGTTTTAGTCAGTTCAGAAGTGTTAATAATTGAAATGGAGACAACCAGTGTGACCTCATTATCTTAAGGAAAAAGAAGAATTTGAGTTGTTCTAGAATATTATGTCTAGCTCAATCTAAGATAATTATTGTTCAATTAAATAAATTATTCATGAAAGTGTTATGATCATAGTTCTGAAAATTTGGAATATGTAGAACAAATGTTCCAAATCACTCATAACCTGCTATGCATTATTGCCCTGATGAATTCTCCAGAATATTTTCTCTTGCTAATTGTGCCAGAGAATCTCAGTTGTCTCTCAAACTTACTTTCTTGCTGGAAGACTACTTTCAACAGAGGTTGAAAATACCAAAGGTTTGTTTTCCCAAACTTCTTTGCAGCAAGGGTATGTGACTCAGTCCTGGCCAATGAGGGCTGAGGGGTAGTCTGATTCAGGAAATGCAGTTATGTCTTCTGGGAAGTATTTTATTTCCTGTTAAAATAGAGATGTGTGAAGATTTGAGGTGAGAAATGTTCAGCCATCTTATGATCACGAGATGATGGCTAAGAGAAACTGACACAGCACTGACATTGTTGAGTCAACATTGAAACAGTACACCTCTAATGAAGTACATACTTACTGAATTGAGGAAAAAGAAGCACTTAGTTTACACCACTTTTATTCAGGTATTCTCTTACCTGCAGCCAAAAAACATTGTAAATGACATGTGTTTATATATACAATTGTGATCACAGTATGTGTAAAATTTTGTATCTTCTTTTTGTCACATAGTATTTTATCATTTTCTAATTTGGTACATTCTCCTCAAAATTATTATTTAATGGCTGTATAATGTAACATTGTATGAATATATTATAATGAGAATTTCCACAAGCCTCACAAATATTATGGCAAATGAAATCATATTAAGACTAATACCTCCAGTTCCAGTATTTTTGAACCCCTACTGCTTACATGACACTCTGTTTTGTAAAGCTGGGGTCTATGAATGGGCTTCAGTTTTCAGAAAATCCCCTGTAATTATCAGCAGTATTTAGGGCATATTTTGTGCCTATGTGTACTCTTTCTAGGGAGACAGTCCATAGTTTCTAGACCGCCATTCTCAAAGGGAAATAATAAGGCTAAAAGTTTAAAAGTGAAGTGTTCTCTTATTATTTAAGTCTCCTTAAAAGATAATGGACTGCTTAAAAAAATAACAATATTGTATGAGGTTTAGACCATGTGTAAAAATGAACTGCATGGCAAAAGCACAGGACCAGGAGAAAAATGGAAGTATATAATTATGAGGCTCATATACTATATATGAAGAACTTGAAGTTACTCCCTGATTAAAGATGTTTACTATAAATTCTAATGCAATAACCAAACAAAACAAAGACCACCAAAGGAGAAAAAATACAATCATAAAAAACACTCTGTAATCTAAAAGAAGAAAAGAGGAATAAACAATAGATGGGACAAAGAAAGCAAATAGCAAGATAATAAACTTAAAACCTGACCATATCAATATCCAGATAAAATGGAAATAACCTACTCACCCCAATTCAGTAACAGAAGCTGTTAGAGTGAGTAAAAAGGAAGACCCACCAATATCCTACCTATAAGAAATTTGCTTTAAATATAAAGACATAAATAGATTAAAAATAAAAGTGTAAGAAATGTTATACCATGTTAACATTAGTTTTAAAAAGAATTGCTATGTTAATATCAAAGTGATTTCAGAGCAAAATCTGGTAATGAGGATAAAGTTATTCCATAATGACAAAATGGCAGTTCATCAAGAGCACAAAACAATCCTAAACATTTATGCATTTAATACAGAGCTCCAAAATTTCTTGGGGCAGGGGAAACTGACAGAACAGCAAGGAGACATAGATAAATCACCATTAAGGACAGAGATTTAAAATAGATTCATAGTCATCAACAAAATATTAGCAAATAAAATCCAGCAATGTATAAATATGCTAACATATTCCAATGAGATTTATTCCAGAAATGCATGGCTGGTTTAACCTTGCAAAAGCAAAAAGTCTTCTCTTATCCTACACAGCCCAGTAGATAAATCTAAAGCTTTTCTTTCTCTGACCTAAAGAAATTTTTATACTATGGAATCAGAATTATTTTCCATCCTCCCCCTCAACTCTTTGTTATTATGGACCAATTGTTCTAGGCATGGATATATGAGATATAACTTACTGTTGAATGGTCACCTACTAGATACACTACTCACATTATTTTATTTAATACTTACTGGAAAACTGAAAAGTAGATGACTGTTTTTTCACAGGAGGCAAAAATCAGGTCTAAGACATTAATGAACTTACTTTACCTGCATGTGAAGGCAACAGAGCAAGGATATTTAATCCTTTACAATTTGTCAATCCATGATTTTCCATGTACTAGTAAACCTCTTATAACTTCCCAAATACATATTTTGAATATTTCTTTGCAATTTTACCTACAGTTCTGTCTGTTTGGAAATAATTTTTTCCCTTCTTCATCACCACTTTTATTCAACCTCCAAGATACAGCATATATCAGGAGAAACTGATATTCTCAGAAACTACTAGTAATCAGTGTAAACTGGGACACTTGCTGGATAATTTGAAAAAATGTAAAAGCTCAAATTGCATTTTTTCATACCAAAAGATTCATATGTTTTAATTTATTCTAAGAAAAATGAATTAAACTAGTGTGTAAAGAACACACAGAAGAATTTTATAACATTACTATCTTATGCTTTCCAGCAACATGGAAATATAAAGATGTACTAGACAAAATAAAAAAAAAAAGTAAACCACAGCCAACCTTAAAAAAAAAAAAAAAAGGAAGGGGCAAAATAAAAGAGAGGAAAATTGCCTGGTCTCAAAACTAAAGAATATTCTCAAAGCCATACCTAAGTAACTGACACCATGACAGGGCATAGGGGTATCAGACATGACACAGCACCAGAGCAGTGGGGAATGAGTTACCTGCCCTTAGATGGGAATAGGAGAATACCTTTAAACCAGTGCAAGGAGAGTAGTTAGAACCAAGTGTCCTGGGGCGCCTGGATGGCTCAGTTGGTTAAGTATCCAACTCTTGATTTCAGCTCAGGTCATGATCTCGGTGTGGTGAGATGGAGCTCTGTGTCGATCTCCATGCTCATCAGGGAGTCTGCTTGAGATTCTCTCTCTCTCCTTCTGCCCTTACCCCCTCACCCACTTGCATGTGCTCACGTTCTCTCTCTCTGTCAAAATAAATAAATAAATCTTAAAAAAAAAAAAAAAGAAAAGAACCAAGTGTCCTGCAAATACCATGTTAAGGGGCCCTGAAAACAACATCACAACAGCCAGAGAAAGTTGCAAAGTATCTTGCTGAGTCCTGAATTTTAAAATGATTGAAGAAATATATGAAAAATAAAAATTGTAATAAAGTAATAAGAGTATAGTAAAGGCTAGGAAAAGGAAAGAACAGGGAAATAATCATAAATAACCTAAGAGAACTTCTAAAAGTGAAAATAGTGTCAGTGATGTTAGAAACACAGTGGATGGGCTAAACCAATTCATGATAAAATTTTAGCAATCTAAGGCTATACAAGGGCTTCTTAGATAACATGCATCTACCAAAAATACACA
Organism: Callorhinus ursinus; assembly: GCF_003265705.2. Taxonomy (NCBI): domain Eukaryota; kingdom Metazoa; phylum Chordata; class Mammalia; order Carnivora; family Otariidae; genus Callorhinus; species Callorhinus ursinus. Next base: position 55,887,515 of record NW_027397074.1, read on the forward strand.
GCAAATTTAAGTTGGCAGTGGACAATCTCCCGGGAAATATTAGTTACACACTTAATTAAGTTCATGATCAGGAATCACAAATATCTGGAAGCACCAATGCCATGAAGGATGGGGCAATAAAGCCAACAACCTGAAGAAACAGAATTAATAGAATAATTAGAATGAGACTTTTAAATAAGTAAAATTACTATCCTCAAAGAGGTATTATAATATAAAAAAGGAGCAGATAGTTAAAGAGAAGCTCCTTGATATATTTTTTAAAGATTTTATTTATTTATTTTGATAGAGAGAGAGAGAGCAAGAGAGGAAACACAAGCAGGGGGAGTGGGAGAGGGAGAAGCAGGCCTCCCGCCGAGCAGGGAGCCCGACACGGGGCTCGATCCCAGGACCCTGGGATCATGACCTGAGCCGAAGGCAGACGCTTAACGACTGAGCCACCCAGGCGCCCCACTACTTGATATTTTAAAAAACAAATTAGAAGCAAATATTTTTGTATTTACATTTTATGTAAAATATTTTATATTTAAGCAAATTATGCTTTACAAATAATAACGAATATTTTCCTGAACTGAAAAGCTGCCATACTTATTCTATTTTCTCTCTTTTATTTCCCTACTGCTTTTTTTAAGCCAATTTCAGCTTAGCAGATTAGGAAATGAAGAGGGGAAATCATGAGGATAGTAGGAGAAGTAATAGAAATGAACAAATCCAGCTGTCTTAGCTTTAGTGAGGAGAAAATTAAAACCAAGAGTGAATAATTTGTCCAAGGTCACATAGTCTTTTGTAGGGAGCAAGTGTTAGGATTTTTTTAAAAAAAGGAAGAAAGAAAGAATAGTAGAGAACACCAATTAATCTCATTTTTCATTCTTCTCTCTACCATCCCAGACCAAATTTCCAAAACTATATGGGAATCATTTCTGTAATTTTTAAGTTGGCTGAGTTTCACTTGGGGGGAGAGGTTGTGATTTCCAGTTAAAAAAGATGTTCTGATTTTTGTTAGGTGATGGTTAAAGTGGTTTCTTGGTTCTCACGTTTAAGTGCCATTTATTTACATTCAGCGATAAGTTCCCTATCACCACTCAGAATTTTTCCCAGTTCTAACCACATCTATTCTTCAGGGTCTTATGGCAACACCTTTGCAGGAGGTATAATGTTATACACAGAAAACCTGAAGCAGTAAAAACATCATCAGTGTTAAGCCTATCCATTAAGGACCTCTTTAATTCTTACTTTGCTTTTTCTCTTTGACAGATATGATAAGAAATGATATATTCAACACCATATTCATAATGAAGGCCTATGGTTTGCAATCAGACACCAGAGCAAATCAGTTTATATTTGACAGCTTAGTGCCACCCCAGGGTCACAAATGATTATGAGGGTCAAAAGAAAGAGGCCAAAGCTATTTTCTAACTTACATCCAATTCTTTTTCTTTGTAAGATACAGGTGTCATTCTTTTCAAATATTTGCACTTCATAACTTGTATGTAACACATATCTGCATGTAAAACCAAACAAAGATTCCTTATTTCGGTTTTGTTTAATAATTTCTTGGGTTCTAAAATGCCTGTGTTACCATTTCCGACAAATTATAGACATTATTTTTCACTATAGTTCCAAATATATTTAGGAATGTGGGTTTTATTAAGCCCGGTCCATCATTTTTACTAGCTATTCAATAGAATCTTCAATTTCCAGCCCATCTAAGCCTGGGAAGTAACAATGAGCAATGACAGGAGTAATTGTAGTAATGAAAGGGATTATTGGTCCTGAGCTTCTTTACAAAACCTCATAGTTCATATCACAGTCTTTTGAGACAGCAAATCTGGGTCTTCCATTTGTATCCATGTGATCTTTACCAGCACTTTAATTTGTTAAGCCTAGGTTCCATAATTTGTGGAGTGGGCATATTGATAATAGTATCTACTTCATAGTTGGTCTATAAGGATTAAGAAAATAATAATGTATATGTAATATGTAGCAAGGTTCCTGGCTCACAGAAGGAACTTTACAAAATTTAGATGCTACATTATCACCATCATCATCACTGTAACTGCCCTATTCCCGAGGTGGTCCCTTCTAATAATAGGATTATGGAATGTTTAGATACCTTCTTCTTGGCAGCCATTATAAGCATTCTGCACAAATGTGTGCTCCTCTCTGTCTACTTCATAGCCTCATGGACTCAGCTATTTATTGCATGACCGTTGCTGATGACACTGGACCTCATGACTTTGTCAATTGCCATAGTTGGAGCCTGCCAATGTCACTCAAGTTACTGTCCAGCTGCTGCCAACACCACTCACATTTATTTTGGCAGGTCTCCTCCACATCCTCACTAGTGGTGTTCTTCTCACTAAACTGCTTTCAGTTTACTATTCTTGCTCTCTTGGTTTTTAAACAATGTTACAGTCCTATTGGAGTCCGCCTTCCTCCTCCTCCCATAACAACGATAAATGAGAAAACGTCTTTGTAAGCACATTGCTCAGAATCTAGCAAAGGAGATGGACATATTAACAACTGGCTATTAAACAATGTGATAAATTTCATTTGCTATAATCTTACTTGCTTTTCTTTTCCCTCTTGCATGACGTTTATGTTTTTGTCTTTCCAGTTCTCCTGTCACAATCATAGGTCAAATCATAGGCTTAATTGTCTAATTTCTCTTCCTGTCTCTAGATTCTCCTTCCTCCTTTTCAGCCAACATGTCACTGTTGGATTAATCTTTCCAATGGACTACTTTAATCAAGAGATCTTCTACCAATTGCTAAAGAAAAGGGGCCTTTGAGTAACAAGGAAATTGGACTCAAAAGTTTTTTTAAAGTAGGTATGATTAAACTCCCACTGGCATTTGAGAGAGTGCATTTCTTACCATCCTTCCCTTACCTATTTTTTTTTTGAAATTTACAAAAGCATTAAAGAAATAGACTCCTCCATCTACTGAATGGTGCTCCACAGCTATCCTCCAGACCAGCTGGCTCATCAGGATGGACTGCTCAGTGACCAGCTGAAATGTAGGCTGGTGGGCAAACTCTTCAAGTTACTGACTTACAGTTGAAATTAAAAGGTTTTTCTCTTTAGCAAGCCCCTTCCTCCAAACACAGAGCCCAAGATCTTCCTTTTTCCATTTGTGCTGCTTATTAAACTATTTTCTCTTGTCTCTAAACCCACTATTTTATGCTAGGCTTTGTGATGCTAGTGCTCAGATTCCACAAAGAACATTTCTACATTCTACCTTCATGGTGAAGGCTCTTGGGCTCTGCCAATAGAGGACACTAGAGGAATTCTGCTAGGTTACATCAGGAAAAAGAGGCTTCCTCTCTTGTTTTGCTTCTTATTCCTCTTGAGTGTTGTCCTAGCAGTGATCCTTCATCTGGACAGAAGGGATTTCTTCCTCTAGAAGCAGCTGAATCTGGTTTGTAGATTTTTGCATACTTGCAAAACCAGATTCATCATGACCCCCCTCCGCCACCATGAGAAAACAATACCAGCAGTATGATACCTCTATGCTCATGGGTATGCTCTTCTGTAGTCTGAATCTCAACTCCATGGAACCCTTCTTCTAAATTTTAATGATTGAAACCACTTCCCTCCTTCCACTTTAGTAACTCATCCTGCAGTTGCTAACTCAGTGACACCCTAGAATTCCCTGTTAGCCTATAGATTATTTAGTTGATGAGTTTCTACTGAATTAGCAATTCTTTATATTAAATTTCTCTGTACAAAAAAACTGGTGTATTTTTGTTGCCTGACTGGAGTCTGACTGATACACCATTAATTAGGCTATGAGTCTGATGATCCTTTTTGCCTCCTCCCAATTTCTCCAGAAAAATGTAGAGTTGAGTATACATCCAGACACATCACACCCATTCTGTTAAATGGTGGTGAGACTTAGGGAGACTACGTGTGTTTTATTGTCCCTCTGCCTGTAAATTTCACCAATGAACCTGCTTTACACCTAACACCATGTTTCATTTGTAAAGTTTGTCCCATCTGTGGCCTAACAAACAGAAGCAGGTACAGTATAGGAGTCATAGAAGATATCCAGAAAATGTTTAATGAATGAGTAAATTAAAATCCATTAGTTGTTTTAAGGAGAAAAATTAAGATGTTAAATTGCTTAGAAGTGTTTCAGATAAATAAAGCAAGTTTCTGTTGCTAATACCAGCTCCTTCTGAGAATCTTGATAAGATCAGTCCCCAATGAAGGGACACCTTCTAATAGGCTCTGCACATATAAGTCAATGTTTTAGGTTATCAAACTACCTTTTTCTCAGCTCCAAATGCACCCTTCTATACTCAAATACACTCTGCTTTTCTGCTCTTTTCCTCTTCTTTTTTTCTGCTTCAGGGTTGATACCAGTGCTAGCTCAGGTAATACCTTCTGAGTATTTTGATTCCCTGCTCTGCAAGTCCCTTCCTCCATGTTTTTAGATTGGTAAACCTAGCCTCATTTCATTTTATTTGCAAACCACATTTCTTCTTTGCCAGCTGGCTCCCCGTTAGGTTCTTTCAACAGAGGGTACTACAGAGAAACTAGAAGCCAGGATGACAGGAGAAGAAATTTTCTTATTACTGTTTGCTTGTCCCTATCCGCATCTCCACAACAAGAGTTCTTCACCCTGGTAGTGGCTGTTGGTTCTTGTGTCTCCCATAGTTCCTGAAATAGACTCATGTAATCCCTCCAAAATACTAGCATCAGTTGTCTGGCACTCTTCCTTAGAAGTCTGAATTCCAATTCCTTGGGCAACCTCCTTTACGATCTTAAGATACCAGCACCAGGGGCGCCTGGGTGGCTCAGTTGGTTAAGATACCAGCACCAGCTAGATGACCCTCCCTCTTCAGAGGTGTGAATTTTAGTTCTGTAGGATCTTTCCTCCATGTTCCTGAGGTACCATCACCAGCTAAATAACCCACCCAGCTCAAAATCCTGTTCCTACCTCTGCAAGTTACTTCCTCCAAGCTCCTGAGGTACCAACCCAGCCAGGCAGTATATCCTCAGCATTTTGAGTCCCAGCTCTTTGGGGTCCCTTCTCTAAGTTTTATGATTCTAATAACTCAACCTCTGTATAACCTCCATATTTCCCTTTGTATTTTCCATCCTCCAATCCTGATTAGTCAATGATCTATATTAATATTTCTCTATTAAATGAATGATGCTAAATAATTTGTTTTTCCATCTGGATCCTGACTGATACAGCCACATTCTTGGTACCAAATAATGCCACCATTATTGCACAGTTAACTGGACAGAAGATGAATTCTGACCCCAAGAACTCAGGCCACAAAGCCAGATTGCCTGGCTCCATATCCCAAGTCTAACACTTGCCAGCTGTGTCAAATTGAGCAAGTTACTTAAGCTCTCTGTGCTTTTCTTCGTTTATTTTAATAGGATAATAATAATACCTTCATGAAATTGTGAGAATTAAATGAACTGATATATGTAAAATACTTAGAATAATGATTATCAGTAAGTATTAGTTATCATATTGTAGGGGAAGAAAAATAATTTTCCTTCTACCCTTCTGTGTTCTTGGCTGAGAACCCCCTGTAATAAAGGATGGATTAACAGGAGAAAAATAGAAGTTTAATAACCTTATACCTCCTGTATACATGGGAGATACCCAGGAAAACTGACTAACTCTCCCAAATGGTCCAACCTATCACCTTAAATACCATTTTCAGCTAAAGACAAAAGATGTTGGGGGGTGAGAGGGGAAGGCCAATTATGGGAAGTTACCAGGAAAGGCACAGTAAACAAGGGTAAAGTTATGTAGATTTAAGTTCTTACCTTCTCATTGAGAAGAGTGTCTAGAGATTTGGTCATGCTTTTCTTCCTGGTCCAGAGAGAGAGACTTCCCTACAGATGGATATTTCCCTTATCAATGTAAGTGTCTCTTACAAAAGGGTAACTTCTGCTTGATTTTCTAAGCTTCTCTAGGGACTACTGCTTTTAAAAAATAACCAACTCAAAATAATTCTTAAGGCAAAGAGGCATATTTTGTGGTGATATATTCTGCTCCCCTTTCATATATTATTTTTTCCCTTTCATATATAATTAAAATATTCTTTGTAAAGAATAGAGTTATAGTAAACATCACTTAATGAATAACAGTGTATATAAAAGAAGGAGAATGAGAGAACAGGAGAAACAAAGGAGGTGAGCAAATACTGTAGTGAGTGTTTGGTATACAGATTGCCCTCAGACCACTAGACCTATAGCATCCTGAATGAAAATGAAATCAGCTGCCCCCCATGTCTCCACATTTTCCTGTCCTATCTTCAAAAAACTTATAATCAATTATACTACAGCATGCTACCTGCTAGAATAGAAAAATACAGAAATTTATAGGGTCACAGAAGAAAGGCTGGAGAATACTTCCTGGAGTTATGATGTAGACAGGGAAACTCAGTGAAGAAAGGGGGAAGAGCATATGCAAAGAGCTCGAGAGCACAGTATTTTAGATAAGTGAAAACAGTTATCCTGCACCACAGGATATGTGTGGGATGTGGGAGAAAATAAAGCTGGAGATGTAGACAGATGCCAGACTATCTAGAGTCATAGTTACAAGGCTAAGGAGATTGAAAACTGGGGAGTCCTCAATTTAGTCCCTTTCCCATTATCAGGATAAGGTTGAGACATGTTTACATGTTTATCACGCTGTTTCATTTTCCTCCTGTGTACACAGGAAACTACATTTCCCAGCTCTCCCCTTTCGAGACAGATGTGACTATCTGGGTTCAGGCCAGTAGAATATAGGCAGAAGTGGTATATACTACAGGTGGCTCTTTGAAATCTGGGTTCTACTTATACATGGATTTTTTTCAATAAGTATATGTACAGTACTGTAAATGTATTTTCTCTTCCTTGTGATTTTTTTAGATAACATTTTCTTTTCTCTAGCTTACTTTATTGTAAGAATATAATAATATATATATAATATACAAAATATGTGTTAATTAACTGTTTATATAATTGATAAGGATCCTGGTCAACAATAGGCTATTAGTAGTTAAGTTTTGGGGGAATCAAAAGTTATATGCAGATTTTGGGCTTCATAGGAATCAGTGCTCCTAACCCCTACATTGTTCAAAAGTTAATTGTTCTTAGGGGTGCCTGGATGGCTCGGTCGTAAGCATCAGAGACCTGGGATCAAGCCCCACATCGGGCTCCCTGCTCAGCAGGAAGCCTGCTTCTCCTGATAAGGAAAATCTGTGTCCTAAGATGGCCGACTGAGCCAGCGAGAGAGTCCCAGTCCTTGCGCTGGGGCTCTTCCAGGTTCTTCTCCCTGCTCTGCTTCCCACGCACACCAATCTGGGTTCTTCTCCCTGCCGTACTTCGCGCACTCGCCAAAGTGCCAAGTATGCAGAAGTAGAAGTGTATAAATTGTCCCCTTTGTGCTCGAGGCTCAGACCTTTAGAGACCACTCTCCTCTGAGCCCGCCAGCATTAAATAAACCTCCTGTCCTCCAAGATCTCCAAGTGCCTCTTGGTTCTTCCATTAGGCAATCCAGTCCAGGTTCCGTAATATTTGGTTCCCTGACCAGGAAACCCAACTGCGCTGGCCCATTGTTGCCACTGGTTTGGGGGCAACAGTGGGGCAGTGACAGAAGGAGGGATCATAACGGAGAAGGCACGCCCTGCCTAATTTTTGGCAGTCTCCCACCCAGGTCGCCTCAGGCCAGCCCCGCTCTGCTGTTCCCACCGGACTTGAGGAGACTTGGCAGGTGAGGACCTGGTCCTGACGTCAGATTCTGGTAAGACCTGGGGCCCCAGGACCCAGACAGGCCCACCCCCATTGGGGTGGAAGGGGAGGCTGATCACCTCCCAGAGACCTCTTAGAGGTCTCACAGGTAGGGATTCCCAGGGAGGTACTGTAATAACTTCTGGAATGTGAATATGTGAGTGAATGTGCCGTCCAACCTGGCTTGCTCAAGCGGACTAATTCTGTGGCTCCATGGGTGTGCACCCTTAAGGTCCCCAGAAGCCTACGGAGTCTGAGTGGGCCTGTCTGCCATTCCGTGGTGAACAGCATACGGTCTATGGTGGCATCGGAATAGTTTCCAATCCTAAGTCACAACGCTGAGGCAGCTACGGCGAAGCCTCACCTAAGCTCCTTCAGGACACGGCCAGACGGGCATCTGATTGGTCTCCTCATCTCAGAAGGTACCCCCCCTTGTCTGTCTCTGTGCCACTGCACACGAAGACATCACCATGGTGTCAGGGCAGAGTAAACCTATGGTTCTAGAAACCATGATCAAAAATTTCAAGAAGGTCTGGCCAAATTGCCTAAGCCCAGTCGTGTGTGAAATGCTTCAGAACACTTGATGGAGACAAAGCAGAGCAACTAAAATTGAGATCATGAGACAGTCCTGGGGGTCTGGAATTTGCAGAGGTCAGAGGACCTGAGAGTCAAGTCGGCCTTCTCTAACAAGGCAAGATCTCCAGCTGTTTAGGTTCTTTTTAACTTCAGAGAGCACCTTTCCCTGTTGTCTCTGGGTGGTGGGAGGTTGGGGCAAAGATCCCCCAGGGATGGGACAGGTCTCAGGTAGGGGGAGGACTGGGGCAAGGAATTCGGGGGAGGAACCCTACTAAAATGAAAACAGAGAAGAGGTCAGATCAAAAGCCTACCTACTACATTGTTCAAAGGCAGATTCCAGTTGTCTGTCTGGGGTAGGGCTGACATTGGTGATGTAAACAAGATACCCCAGGGGATACAGATCCGGCTGGTCCACTGGCTGTGGACCAGTGAACAGCAAGGCTTAGACATTATTTCCAAACCTCCTTTATAAGAGTCACCTGGGAGGACCTTGTTAAAAAAGGCAGCTATTTGGGGGATGGGGTAGTCGGGTGATGGGTATTACAGAGGGCACGTGTTGTGATGAGCACTGGGTGTAATACTATATGGCCTATGCAAACCCACTGAATCATAATGGGTGGGATGGGGGGAGTATCCCAGAAGCTGTGTGTTTAAAAAGCAACCCCTGGGGGCACCTAAGTGGCTCAGAAAAAAAAACTGTCAGACTTGGGATACTGAGCCTCATGGAAGAAGGCACAAATCTGCCAACAACAGGTCCAACACTTTGGTTTCCTCCTCAGCCAAGGGAACAGAGAACTAGGGCCGGAGAGGAAAGGGATCATCATCTCCCTGCCACAGCCCCAGACACAAAGGGGCCTACGAGAATTCCTGGGGGCTGCAGGATTCTGCCGCATCTGGATCCCTGGGTTCTCATCAATAGCAAGATCCCTTTATGATCTCTTAGGGGGACCAGATCGAGAACCCCCTGCCTGGACTGAAAAGGAAAAAATAGCGCTTGGGGTACTCACCCAGACTGTTGGACCCTGGCAACGGCTAGTTGCCTACCTGTCAAAGGAGCTGGACCCCGTGGCAACGGGATGGCCACCATGCCAATGGGCGCTGGGGCAGCCACAGTCCTAATCCTCAAGGAGGCGGACAAACTTACCCTGGGGCAAGAACTTAATGTCAAGGTCTCCCATGCATTTGTGTCCCTCATGAACGCACAGGGACACTGCTTCCTTTCCAACTTTCAGCTAGCACAATACCAAGGGCTCCTCTGCGAAAACCCACGGGTTGCCCTCAAAACAGTAAGGACATTAAATCCAGCAAACTTTCTCCCCACGGAAGAGGGGGAACCAGACCATGACTGCTCCGAGGTGACTGATGAAGTCTATGCGAGCCGTCCAGATCTGTGGGATCAAGCTGTAAAGAATCCAGAGCTCACGCTGTTCAGCGATGGCAGCAGTTACCTACAAGAGGGTGCCCAGAAAGTGGGTTATGCAATAACCACAACCACTGAAGTCCTAGAAGCTAAGGCATTACCAGCTGGATGGTCAGCTCAATAGGCTGACAAGGAGAAGTTACTGAGACTCCTCGAAGCCGTCTGGTTTCCAAAGGAAGTAGCAATCCTGCACTGTAAGGGACACCAGAAAGCAGACGACCCCATAGTGAGGGGAAATCGTCTGGCAGATAAGGCAGCCAAGACCGCAGCCAATGAGGATGTAGACAGAGCCCCTTCCCTCACCATGGCCCTAACAGCCCCAGAAGAAGTCCCTCCTTCCAGTTACACTAAAAAGAAATGTGCCATGGCTGAGGGGGCCACCCTGACTGAAAAGGGATGGTGGATGATGCCAGATGGGCACATCTTTGTTCCAACAGCAACTGGAGGGCATCTAGTCAAGGAACACCACTGACTCATCTGGGAAAAACTGCATTAGAGGCCCTTCTCAAGAAGCACTACTACATCAGTGCATAACATGTGCTAAAAATAATGCTCGGTGTGCACCATGGTCCCCGCCAAGTGTCCAGAGGATGGGAGCAACCCCCTTCGAAGATCTAGAGGTAGACGTCACAGATGTGCAGCCGAGCAGGGTGTTCAAATATCTCCTAGTAATAGTATGCACATACTCTGGGTGGGTCCAAGCCTTCCCAACCAGGACGGATCAAAGCCAGGAAGTAGCTAAAGTACTCTTGTGGGAGATTGTGCCCCGTTTGGCCTGCCATTAACAGAGTGACAATGGACCCGCATTTGTGGCAGACATTGTACAGGTCTTGACCAAATCTCTCAACATCACCTGAAGACTCCACACTGCTTACTGACCCCAAAGTTCAGGGAAAGGGGTTTTTGGGAGACTATGGAATTAGGATAAACCCTGGAAAGTTAAGAACCCCAACCACCGAAAGTGGGGAAGCCCAGAACCCCCTTGGCAAGGGATCAATGTTATAACCAGTATTTATTTGTTCTTTACAATGTAATTTTCTCTGCTATTTTTGGCTTAAGGTGTTTCTGGAAATTGAGAGACACTTCCCATGAAGTCAGAAAGTTATCCCAGCATCATCAAATGGGAAAATATGGATGGAGCATATAGAAGATGATACACAATATCATTCCAATATTTTAAAGCAAGTGAAATATGGATAAAATGAACACCAAGAACAGCAATGAATGGAGAATGAGTTCATGACATGTAACAGAGGTAAGCAGAGAATGTATCGTAAAGTGGAAAGGAAAAGTCCTGTTTTGGTAAAAGATTAAGGTTCATAAAAGCAAGCATTATCGCCCCTTAAAGCAAACAAACAAAAAGAAAAGAATCAATAGAAATTTTTAAACGTTTTCTTATACTGCTTCTTTCTTCCTGATTCATGTGCCAGTCACAGGCATATAGTAAAAAAGAAAAAAAACTTTATTTTCCTTCCACTGCCCATTCAGACCCACTCTTTAAGGTTATTTGCTCTGCTACTCAGATGAAATTGAGAGGAAATCCTGTGACTTTTTGGTCACTCTTAGGTAATAAAAAGTCCTCTGATCACCTCTCGTCACAAAAGGAAAGTCTCATTTCAGCAATTAAAATGTCTAGTCCATATAAGATCAAACTTCGTCTAAGTTGGAGCTTCTCCTCAGCCCCAGCTGGTCTGCTCTAGGTTGTTACCTGAAGGGGGAAAAGGACCTTGTGGGTTCCTTCTCTATTTCCTGTATTTCTTTGCAAGTCCTACGTAGGTGGTCTAACTTTAGAACGTGGAATAGTTGGCAAATATTGTCTTGGGGCTTTAGCCAAAACAGAGTCAGAAATGGTTCAGTTTTAACATCCTGTTGCATATCCTTGGTAGCACAACTAAAACACACGATTTTCATGCAGCTTTCAACTCCATATATTGGAAGTTGAGATGGAGAATCCAGGAGCAGGCACTAGAATAATAAAGTAGGCACGTTTACCTGCTTTACAGGAAATACCTAACCACACATGTCACAATCAACTGTAGTGTTTTCTAAACTTTCCCACCAACTTACCCTGAATCACTGAGAAAGAAGACAGACCTCTGTAGGTTATGAGGTCTTAGTCTAAAGAGGCATTTTTATTTATGGTACTTCTTAATAAGTGTGTGTTTTACTAATTAAAGCACACAAACTTTGTATTCCATACCATAATGTCTCTGCTTATTTTAGCATAAAAATTACTAGTTTCTTCTAACATTTTCTTAAAATTGATTCACTAGGGATATATATTACATTTAATTGTTAATTCCAGTTAAATTCTAGCAAAATGTCATATTCCCCAGTTTGATAATCATGAAACCTATAGAAATAATGGTCTTCATGTAATTTAAAGGATACTTTTGGACTTAGGTTTTCTTGTGTTCCCCTTATTAATATTAATGACCATTCAAGCTGTTTTTAGCAGAGGACTTTAAATTCCAAATCAGAGGTGAGCAAATATTTGTTGGCAGTAAACATATTACCCAAATAAATCCCTGGACACTTTAACAGACATTGGTTTTTTCCTTAAACCTCTCCTCTTAACATATCCCATTAAGGTCTCTGATTAGTCTCCAGTTTCCGGAAACACTGGACTTAAAATAGAAATAAGAATATCCGGGGCGCCTGGGTGGCTCAGTCATTAAGCTTCTGCCTTTGGCTCAGGTCATGATCCCAGGGTCCTGGGATCGAGCCCCACATCGGGCTCCCTGCTCGGCAGGAAGCCTGCTTCTCCCTTTCCTACTCCCCCTGCTTGTGTTCCCTCTCTCGCTGAGTCTCTCTCTGTCAAATAAATAAATGAAATCTTAAAAAAAAAAAAGTAAATAAGAATATCTTTGGAAAGGGAAAGGAACCTTTAGAAATACAACTGTTTTACTAGTTCAGAAGAAAACCGGTCCTGCAAGAGAACCAAGCTAAAAGTAGTACTGAGTTGGGAGTACACTTATAAATACATTTTATGCCAGTTGTCCTGCTATTCCTATTGTGGATTCATTTACCCATTAGAGTTATCTATAGTTTTCCATCCTTAAAACTCCAACTATCATGGTAACGGGGGACCCCCTGCATAATTCTATAAGCTCAAAGCTGATACTCTGGTGAGACAGATACTCAAAGATAAGTAGAAACTATTCAGCTCTATTTCAGTTCAAAAAAAAGCTAACTCCTGTCATTCCAAGATAAATATCCCTGAAGAGTTATTGGTGAATACGACACTAGGAAGTGAATGGCTGTATGACCTAGCTGCAAAACTAGAGCTAGAGTCAAAGAGGAAGAATAAGAGAATAAGCTAGTTAGCTGGTTCTATGTTTAAAAAACAATGGGCCTCGAAAATCCATGAGATTAAACCTGGAACTAGTGATATTAGTAGTTTACCATAGTGAAAAGTGAACTCAAAGTCTAGAACAGTATTTTCAAAGTTTGAATCTCAAAGCTTTCTGTATCAGGATCACAGGAGAGGATGGGGTTGACCAGCTTGTTAAAATGCAGATTTCTAGGCCTTACACTAGACCTACTGAATAAAAATTTGAGAGTTGAAAACTACCCCTAGGAGATCCTTATTGATGTTGAAGCTTAAGAACCATTGGATTAGGATCTAACAGATGAATAATGTAAAGAGGGGGAAATTACGAATCTGATAGTAAATGAAACTATTAGTAATAGTATAAAAGATAAACAGTTCACAATTCTCAAATCCATAAAGTTCTGAAAACCAAAAAATTTCGCTTTATTTTTTGTTTGTTTTGTAATATATTTAGAGATAATTCCCAGCATGATCTAGACGTATTTTTGGCAAAAATTGACCTATATTTATGTGAGATCACGTAGCCTCTATTTATCCTACTTTGTATGCATGTTTGGGTTTCGCTGCATAGTTACTGTGGAGTACCCCAAATGGGGTTTACTATATAATATAAAGTAGATGCACCATATTCCCTCTCTCTCTCTCTCTCTTTTTTTTTTTTTTTTTTGAGAGAGAGAGAGAACGTGTATGCGTGTGTGAGCAGGGGAGCTGGGGAGGGACAGAGGAGAGGGAGAAAGAGAATCTTAAGCAGGTTCCATGCTCAATCTCATGACCCTGATGAGATCAAGACCTGAGCTGAAATCAAGAGTTGGACGCTTAACTGACTAAATCACCCACGTGCTGCAGGATGCACCATATTCTGAATTCAGAAATACATTTGGCCCAAAGAGTTTCAGAAAAGGGAATGGGTACCTCCAGTTGTTCAAAAACTTTTCAGTTACAAGAAAATAATGCACTTATATGAGCCTGAACCTATAGCAAATATTAAAGAGAACATTTGTGAAAGGTAAAGGGGAGAGGGAGAAGGAGACATGGGGAGAGCCTTTGGGCTTCAATGTAGTTCTGATACTTCTGGATGGAGAGCAGGAAGGAAAGAGGAGAGAGTGGGCTATGCTCCAGACTGCAGAGCATCTCTGAGAAGTCTCAGTCAAGGCAATATGGAGTCCTTGAACAAAATTTCCCGTTAGGGGAGTCTTGCACTGGACAAAAATGTCCTGGCTCTGGTGCCCCTGTCATGCTTATTCATTGGCTGGGAGTAGCCTGGGCACTAGTGTGGCCACAACATGAATGTCTGGGCAGATCTGAAGGTACAACAGCTAGTCTCACAGCAGGTTTTCTTTAAGAAAATCTGGGTGGTAGACTCAGTGGCCTCCACAATTCCTGACTTACCAGATGGAGCAGAGCAGCCCAGCAGCTGGGAGCTTTACTTAGGATTGGAATATTGCAGCAAAATATACTTCGTTGTTCCGTAAACTTCTGTTTTATTGGGTATTTTTATCGCAGAATCTAACCGTTTTCTAGCCAATTCCATTCACATTTCTAATTGTCTTTCTCCATATATATTTGTCAAACCATTTGTCTTCATTTAGGATTTAGAAAATATGATTGAAAATATGTTAATTTTTTTTTGACCTCTCCTAGTCATCCTTGAGGGGAAAAAAAGCTATCAAAGGAACTGTTGGGCCCTAGATCATCTGGAGAAACCTTAAAACATTTGGCTCTCTGCTTTAATTCACATTCTGCCCATTGCCATTGCTTGACAAGAATCAAGGGATAAATTGGGACTCTGTGCTGAACTTTGTTGATAAGATACATAGAAAATCTGATATGTTTTAGTCAGGTCCTTTCATAAAATAAACATTTATGGGCCAATTTTTTCTTTTCTTTTTTTTATAAACTATTTGTTAATGATGTTTACATTTAGCCTATTTTCTTGTTTCTTGGCTGTTTCAAAATAGTGGTCATCTTGAAAGTCAAATATAAAAAAATTACTTAAGAACTTAAGTGTCTGTTCTCATTTTGGTTTTTCATGGGGACTCTATGGGGTTTGGGTATAAGAAAAGATGGGAAAAAATGTTCACTAGTCGGTGCCCTTGCCTCAGAGTTCAATTCTAGTTGTTCTCAGAGATTTTAGCATCATACTCATTAGTTATTTATATCTTCCCTCTTTTTTCCACTTTGCAGATAATTGCTACTTAATTGATACTGCCTCTATGCAAACCTAGTCACAAGACACACTGCTAAATAGAGGAATCATTAATCTGCGTGTATGTTGTAGATTTCCTTTAAAGGTTGGCTGGAATAAGCAAAGTCATTAGCAGTTTATTTGCAACAGTGCACTTATGAAAAGCTCTGTGGAGAACACATCAACAGTCAGTATGCAACTGAGCAATTAACACAGGACTCCTGTACTTTAGGGTGTTAGCATGGAAGTAAACAGAAGCAGATGTGAAGTGTTTGTACTGTTAGCATGCACGGTCTGTTCTGACATATGCAAATACCACTCATGCTCACAGAACCTGCAACCCCTGTTGTACTGTGACCTTACTGATGAAGCCCTATGACAGAAGTACTTCATTTGCACTGGGTGCTATTAATTATTAACAGGCCAATGCCACCTTTCCTTGTTATTAGAGCTTAGCAGAAAGCCAGGTAATAAAGCATCACAAACAAGTTGATAACACTCTAGATCCCAGCTTACCTTGACTACTGCTATCTTGCCAGAAGAGAAAATAAAGAACAATTAAGGCCAGAGAGAGCAGAAAGGGTCTCAGAAGACTGACAGATGGGATCACCTGTGCAATCCAGGCATGAGTTTGAATAGTTTTCTCCATGGGACTCAGGTAAACCCTGTGATGATCCAGTGGTTTCTATATGAAGGCAGGAGAATTTTGGTCTTGGGACAGGTTTGTACATAACTTAATTTACCATATTTCCCTTCCTTGACAGGGAGCTGGAAAATTGTTGCTGACTAGAACAATTAAAATTAGAGGGAAATGGCATGACTTTCTGTCCTTGTATCTTTAAAGGACATGTCAGAGGCCTTATCTTTCATATCACTTGCATTCTAGAAAAGAAAGCAACTTTTATGGTGTAAAATATAATTCCTTCCACCTCACTGTCAGTAAATGCTGAGATTTCTCATCATTAAAGAAATAGGAAGTATTCCTAAAGTCATATATGTATCTCAGAAATGGTAATACTTCATTACAAAAAAAAAAAAAAAACTGCAAAAAGATTATTCCAGAGCTTTGTTATCCTGTAAATGGGCATGCTGTTCATGAGTAGTTTGACAAAAGACAAGTGGTTGATATTAACTAGTTAGGATTTTTTTAATTCTCTAAATTACAATACAATATACTTTTAGAAAAAGAAACAATACAATATACTTTAGGATGATGAGGAGAAACTTACCCTCAATTCATTTTATAAAGAATAATTTTTTGTGATCATACATGGCTGGATATATGTATATACTCCAGACTTCTAATGTTTTCCTATGACTGAGCTAGACATAGTTTCAGTGCATCCCGTTGGAATGAATTAATTTGAACCATTAGTGCATTCTGCTATAAATATCCTAATATTTACTCTGATCTTATACCAAAACTCTGGTTTTCCATCATCTTTTTGTGTAAGCATCTTACACAGAACCTAACTAAAGCTGTTAAGGTAAGGGGTTGAAACAACATATCTTAGAGTTATTGAATTGAAATCCTATCTCCTCTATAAAACTTAATCAACTAAATGAAATATGAGGCAGATTGCTCACTCATAAACTTCATCATATAATGCAATTCTCATATTTGAGGGGAAATCACAAATACTAAATCCTATGCACAGTGTAAATCTTCCTTTCTCATAACGTTAACAATATTGTCTCCATCTTTATTTAATTTGAGTATGGCCTATATTTTTCTAGGTTTTTAAGTTGTTGTCTGGAATAAAGCAGATTTTTTTTGCTAGTCATGTTCTAAACATACTGAGTATAATATTGAATAAAAGAAAATCTTTATTTATTAAAACAGTACTTTAATTTTAGGAATATAATCTGTCAAGTAAGAAACCTTTTCCATGAAAGGGTAAGAGGAGAAGTGAAAGGAAATAGGAAGACTAGAAAAGTGAATAAGGATTCATGTTGTACAACATACTTTGCTTTGAATGCCTTGATTTTTAAACTGGCATATGTCCTAATAGAACAGGAATTCTGAAAGGAAATACTTACGATCTAGGTGATCTATTAACTGTGGTGAGATGAGACAGATGTAAGCATTCAGAGTCCTGGAATTAGGCGCCTGGTTTCTGAGCTGTGGTGGAATGTATAGAGAGGAAAGAGATGAGAGAAAATCCCCATGGGTCTTTCATGTTTCTGTGTCTTGGGAGCAGAGCCTTTTGTTCTAGACTAAATTTTTAAGGATATTTGTATGGAAACAGACTTGGAAGAGAGAAATGGTATTTTGCTCTGGAGGAAGAGGCAGATTTGCTTGCTGTCTGGTATAATAAAGATAATGTCTCCTCCCAGGGCATATCAGGCATGCTTACTGCCTGGAGCACAACCATTGCATGTGCAGTTATTTTCTAGCCCTCTTTGGTTTGCTCTGTGAGTACTTGGTCTCAGTGCCTCAGTACAATATATGTTGATTTTTATGCTGGTTGCTGTGCTATGAGTAGTTGAGTTCTTTGACTTGGAAAAAGATTTCTGACATCTATGATGAGCACCCATAAAACTGTGGCAGGCTAACCTCTTAGCTCCCAAGTAGAGTAAAATCTCAGACCCTTCACAGTTCTGTACAGTTTGGTGGTGCGATACTGACAAAGACACACTTTCTGGAAGAGGAAAAGTTAGGGCCTTATGGGGCAATTAATAGTATTTGAGGGAAACCCATAGGAATCAATAGTAAACATAGCAACCAAACTGTATGGCCAGCCTGGCAATAAATGATCCTTTGTTTTATTATCTATTAATGAGGAAGTGTTAGGGAGTTGTTTGTAGGCCAAGTACCAGGAAGTACGCTCATAGACAGATACGCATGAATGGTGGCCTGATTGTTGCTAACTCTTCCTCTATGGTGGAGAGGGAGGATTCCTTGACAATATAGCAGTCAGTCTTAGGTCTGCCCCACTGTAACAGCTAGCAACTAATCCTATGAGTCATCCTGAGTAAATAGAATTTTCCAACCCATTTCAGGTAACTAAAGAATGTACACTACACTGGGCTGAAAGAAGGAAAATCCATGAATAGTATGGGTGGGACCTAGGGAAATTTTAGAACATTATCTGGTTTACTAGAGAGATGAAGCAATGAGAAGCCTGTCATTTACTGCTTGTTAAGAAGAAGTGGTAACAACTGAGCAGTTTCATGACTCAGTCTCTCCATAGTCTAGTATGACTAACTTAGATCCATTCAGAGATGACAGTAAAAGGTCACAAGTTTTTTGTTTTTGTTGTTGTTGTTGTTGTGGGTCATGCCTGCCATAAGGGAAATTAGGCCCCCGCAGGGAGATTTCCTAGACAAATAAATTCCCTTGAGAAACCATAGATGAGACATT
Source organism: Callorhinus ursinus (assembly GCF_003265705.2). NCBI lineage: Eukaryota > Metazoa > Chordata > Mammalia > Carnivora > Otariidae > Callorhinus > Callorhinus ursinus. Next base: position 55,906,137 of record NW_027397074.1, read on the forward strand.
GACTAAACTTTGGACTCTCACTGCCCTGTTTGGGCTAACAATACCAATGGAGTTCACTCACTAGAGAATGAAAAACTGATGCAGGGAATTTTAGGTAAATTATTGCAGTCAGCTCTGACACCATGGGAAACTCCCATAGCCTTTATGTTGAAACTAGGTATGAACCTAAGCTGTACTATTTTGGCAATGGAATAGCAAATGTTGTAGATTAAGATGGATTCTATTAAAAAAAAATGACTACTGGTGCAAGTCAATCCCAAGTGAATCAAAGTGTACAAACCTGACAGCAACAATCTCAAAGCAGTATGTCTATGGCTCCTAAATCAGAGGGTCCCCAAAGCTAAAATATTCATGTAAGTGATAATGAACTTGGTTGATAAAGGCCTTTGGTGCACCACTGACTTTGGAATTTTGTTTGGTTAAGCCATGAACAGCCACCATGTCACTGGAAACCTAAAGTAAATGTGCCTTACTTAATAGCACAACAGTTTTCTACATTTCCTTTCCCTCCTTTCCTCTCTAGCTTGATCTCAGCTGCTTTACAAAGAAAGATAATTAGGGAGAAAAGCTAAAGTTTCCTTGTCCACAAGGGGGAATGAAGTCCATACCTATTCATCCTAGTAACCTGCAAAATTTTGGAGAGGGTAAGCACTCAAACTTTTACAGCTTTGTTTGGTACAGCAGAATTGTATTGTCCTATACAGTCCCATGGTGGGGAAAAGGATGCCCAAATTCAACTAATGGGGTTTGGGCAAGGTTTGCAGTGGGGAAAGGAAGTTAAAGTGAACTTGTAGATGGGACCCTCTGGGTTAATTCAATCTACTGTTGTTGTGGCTTCCCTTGCTGAATGTATAACTGATATTAATTTTCACATGCTTGTACTGTGAATGTTCATAAAGTCCTGGGGGATTTTTCTGATCAGTAAGAGCCACATCTGGAAAAGTGCTAGTGTGACACAAACAATACTTCCTATCATCTCTCTCGGTCATCTCTGCAGCCTAAAATAAAGCTACTGGTTATGTGCCCTGAGTGGTGCCCTGAATTCACAGAGCTTCTGCTAAAATATCTGGGCCTACTTCATTGATGATTCAGATGAGTAGAAACACAGCGGTGTCTACTAAGCAACTCTGGCTACTCAGTCTCAGTGCCAGCCATATAGAACCAAAAAATGACTATGGTTATTCCTCTCTGTGGGCAGAGCATAAGACAGTTCTCATAGCTCTTGCCATTACTACCCTTGAAGAACCTAGTTATAGATTGAATGATTCTTGGACTGTTGCCTAGATGTTTGCTCTGCTACTTAGAAAACTGTAGTGTGGCAGATTGTAAGAATCTTTATGGCAGATTGGCTAAAATTGGCCCTTGACCCCCTCTCAGGGTTACCAATGGTACCTTACCACTATTGACATTTTTCGGATTGTGCTGTTGCCTTTCCAGTCCAGTGAGCCAACTCTGGCTACTAATAGGTGTCAGCTTTCCAGTTCATTTGCAGTTTGACAATCATGTAACTCTTACTACAGAAGCCAGTGAACAAGGATTGATAGCAAGGTTTTGATGATCTTCCATGTACTTAACCATTCACAATCATCTGATATTATTGATTTTTAGAATATCCTTATAAAATATTGACTTCAAAAGCTCTCTGACATTAATTCCCTCACCTCATCCTGGTCCACACAGTTTAAAAAGACACTTTAGTCACCGAATATGTCTTTCTACATAAGTGGATCATCTTCCCCTGGCCACTTCCTGGATAATTGTCATAATGATCAGGACAAAAGGAGATGCTATATAAACCTATTTTGAAAATTCAGATTTCTGAGCTATTCCTAGGCATAATGAATTTTCTTGTCCCTAATAGCAACCTCAGGATGGCCTGGTTGGTAACCCTATTGGTGGCAGCCCAGCCAAAAGGGGACTTAATGAATTCCAACTTAATTTTGGTCAGCTATTTGGCTTATCTTATTGAATTGGCATGGTCTTAGAACATAAAGATAATAACTACTTGGTTGAGTACACTGCTTGGAGTATCCTCCTACAATGGCCAACACATGTCAAAGTGGGAGACATAGGGTTTTGATAAGTTTTATAAAAATGCCCATGTCCTGCTGCTTTCTGTATGAAAAGCCTGGGTATGAGTAGGAGATGATTATAAAAAAAAGGTGAGAATATAGCTATGCACAGATTTTGTGGTGGTTGAGGGACAGCAACATCCCTGTTTTCTGGGGAAGGAACACTTCAGACCCCAGAAGGTATGAGCGAGACTGAGCATTAATGAATTCTGTCTTTTGTAATCACCCCTGCCACTTTATTCATGAAGGAAAATGTCCTGTTGTGGCTCTCCCAAGCTGTTGCAAATACCTTGAATAGAACTGACTACTAGATCTGTCATGTCTTGTCAGATGGGCCTGACCATTATTTGATTACTCTTTCCTAGAACCTAGCTGAAAAATCTATGGGAAAGAGCAGATTATGATCCCAGCTCATCTACCAACCACACAAAACATCTGTGAGCACTTTGGGGGTACTTGCCTTTCCCCACTGCTGTAGCTGCCTGTCATTCCATGGGGCAGATAAGTGCCACCTGACTGGTGCTGTGGACAAATAAGACGGGTTGGAAGAACAGCCTGAGAACTAGATTCAAAAATTCAAACAGAACCGGGAATCATAAGGGTTAACAGCCAATGGAAGGCCATATTTGATTACTGTCAGACTATGCTCCTAATTGATGTAGGTCCTATTGATGGAGATGGACAACTAGAGATAGCATGTTCTTTCTCTAAGCACCACACACATCTCTAGGACTATACTCTCTGTGTTGAAGTCAGACATTACCTTGCCTCCCTCCCCAAAATACGGTGACTTGTGCCTGATGGGTGGTCATAAGATGACCTTCCAGTGTTTAAGGAAACACCACCAATAGATCATTTTGCCCTTAGACGACTGTGAATATCTCTCCAAAATCAGTGATCCTTGATTACTTGGGGAAGCTTCTGGAGGGATTCCTCCTTCATTATTACATATACCCTGGAGACCGCTATAATAGGGATCCTCTAATTAGAAAAAGTGGCATGAAATTTGTGCCTGGCATCAGCTGGAATGATTAATGACACCACTGGTCAGTGTTATAAATGACAGATTTTCCAGATGATCTAGATTTTCTCCATGCAGCCAGATACCTGGATTAATGCTTCCAATTTGTGGGAAGGTCAAAATGGAGACTTAAGGAGAAAGTAACCTGGTTTTCTGAGGGTAGGCCATGATGCTTTTATGGGACTTATTCAGCTGGTTGGACATGGGATTTGGGAGGACATGGTTGATGTCAATCCCACAACTTAGCCTCGTCTTCCTGCTTGAAGTCTTACTGATATCAACCTTAATTAAATTCTGTATGAGACAAATTGAAAGAATTTTGCCCCAGCCTCTGTTGGTCAGATCATAGTGGCTGATGCAGTCATGTACTCATGGGAACATTTGCCAGAAGCCAAGATGGTTTAGAAGGAATGAATTGTGGGGAGACCATCCATGGGTCCCTCACACTTCTGTTTGTCTTGAAAAGTGAGTCATTGACTGTCTTTTGCTCCAAACTATCCTTTCAAGAATATTTGTCTAGTGAACAGCTTTGAAAGATAGAGATAATGTCTCTATCTGGAGCAAAGAGCGAGCTTGCTTAGTCTTGGAAGTTAGTGTTTTTCTCCAGAACAAAGGGCAAGCATCCTTGCTCCCCATAATGTCTCCCTTCAGGGCAAAAAGCAGGTATCCATTTTAAAAGATCCAAATTCAAGAATCTCAGTGTTTCTTTCCTCCCATGCAACACTCTACATGTTCAGGTGTCATCTACTCCTCGTTGCAGTTACCCTGTGGACTTGGGGCTCAGAATTTATCTTATGGAGATAATCACATAGTGTAAAAATATGAAGAATTATATGCACAAGGATAGTCTTTGCACCATTGTTTATAATAGTAAAGATTATAAATTTTATCAATAGAGGACTACTAAAATATGTTGTGGTTTGTATATACAATGCAAATTTGGTAGCTATTAATATGGGCTGTTAAAACATGTAGGTATTTTATTCGATATGAAACTATGCCCAAAATAGTTAAGTGATACCATAAGTGGTAAGAGATGAGGCTGAACAGATAGGCAGAGACCAGATTTAGAAGGAATTTTAAAAGGATATATCAGGAGACTTAATTGAAGGGACTTAGAGGATCATATTTTCATAAAAATGTGGAAGTATATACAGATTACATTGGATCACAAATCATGTAGGACATCCTTACAATAATTTAGGCAAGAGATGCTAAGACATTGTAATAGCACTACCAGTGAAAATAGCAATGATGGGATGACTCCAAAAATCCTATCAGAGGGAAAATTCACAGGATTTGAAGACTCGCTGGATGCCACTATGTGAGGCAGGGATGAAAGGAAACTGTGAAAGAATGGAAGGTGTTAAAAGTGAAACCCAGGTCAACTGTGATATCTTGAGAGATGGAATCTGGGAGAATGAGCTGGTCTAGATTTGGTTACCAGAGAATAATAGCCTTCTTTAGAAATATGTTGAATAAATAGGTGAATATGACCTCTAGTATGAAAGCTGAAGAGTGAGTTCTGGGCTGGAGGTGTACATTTGGGAGCTGTTGATACAAAGAAAGTATTTTATTTTATTTTTTAAAGATTTATTCATTTATTTTAGAGAGAGAGTGTGTGGGGTCAGGGCCGGCGGGGAGAGGCAGAGGGAGAGGGAGAGAACGTGTTAAGCAGACTCCACACTGAGCATGGAGCCTGACACGGGGCTCCATCTCATGACCCTGCCATCGTGACCCTGACATCACACCCTGAGCCAAAACCAAGAGTTGGACACTTAACAGATTGTGTCACCCAGGTGCCCCACAAAGAAAGTATTTTAAATTATGGTACAGAATGAGATTCCCGAGACAGAGCATATGAAATAAGACAAAAATGCCAAAGATGGAAAGGTACAAAACAACATTTTTTGTGGTCAATGAGAGAAATTTAGACAATGTAGGCAGGAGTATTGAATCTAGAAAGTGACTCTTAGAATGAATATATTTTACTCTGAAGAACAGGGAAGAGATTCCTTAGAGAAATTCAGCCTCTTTTATTGGCACTCATTACTTAGTAATATTAAATCATTGTTTCCATGGACATTTTGAAAAGCTCAATGAAAGTACAAAGAGATTTATGGTGAAAAATTGTCAGTGAGAAGTATAAATTATATATATTTTTAATTCTCAAAATACAACACATTTCTTCTGTAATAAAAATGCCAAAACAAAACTCTTTATAATCTTTTTGGCTAGAAGAAATGTGTAGGAAAGAGTGATATTCAAAATAAGTGACTGAAGGAAGATGTGATATATTTATCTTCCTAAAAAACGATGGCATTGATTTTTAAATGTCTTGAAACTTGTCTAACAGGAGGGAGATCCACTGACTGTGCCCATCAAACCCCAGATGAATGCTTTTTCCTTAGCCACTCTGGTTCTCCCAGCCAGGTGGGAAGAGAAGGCTGAGGATGCAGATGTATATAACCCACCCCTATGTCTAGGGGTGGGAGTGGGGTCTCAAGGCCTATTTTATTTCCTCTTTAAAAATAAGGTTTTTTTCTTTAAAATAATAATGGCCAGCAATAAAGAATATTCTAGAGAAGTGGCAACTATCATGCGGTTTACCTTTGCCCATTCCTTGCCCCACTAAAAAACTGGAAGAGAGTATTAAATTTGGTGTAAAATTACAAAGACTGTTTGGAAACACTATGGAAAGGAGTCCTTGAAAATACAACAAAACATCAAATAATTAATTACAAAGTATCTGCCCTCTCATACTCTCTGCTTTTCCATCCTCAGCACCCTTCCACCACCACTAGCATCTCATAGAATTGAAAATCAGAACAAAGGGGTGAGAAGAGACCAACAGAACGCAGGACCTGACACGTTTGTGAAGAATGACAGGTAAAGGGGTTGCCTGTGTTATTTGGAAGAAGGTTCATTATAGGATGGTAATTAAAATTATCTCTCACACGGGTAAGTTAGAAGAAGCAGGGCATACTATTTCTCTGAATTATTTCATAGTCTACTAAGACTGATCCCTCCTATGCCCTCCTGACAATTTGTGCAATGTTCCCAGATTCTCTCCTCATCAATTTTCTTCTTGGTTTTTGAAAGAGAGAAGCCCAAGTCATTTTCCAGAGCTAGTTCTTTGTGCTTACTATTGCAGATTGCCTTAAAAGGTATGTGCTGGGAGACTGTACATATTAAGGACAAGGGAGGCTCACTGTATAATCTATGCATCACATGAAGGATTTATAAAATAAAAGGCTATTTATAGATTATAATCTAAACTTTCATCATGTTCTTTTCCCTCTCAGAGAATCCCACTTGGATTTCTCTCCTGTTCTCCTTCCTTGCTAATTGAATCTTCCTTTTTTAATGTTTCTTTCCATTGTCTTTTCCTTGCTTCCTTTGAAGAGAAAGTTAGGTTTTTATTCTCATTTTATCCCTTTTCATCTTATTTTCTATTGAATAGATGGTCTGTTGTTTTGTATCTCACCGCTAAGTTGGGAAATTCTCCACATCATTTATTTAATGAACTAATTACAATTCTTGTGACTTTAATTTGGTCAATTACAATTTATGTTTGGTTACCTCGAGTTCCTAGACTGACACAAATTGTGTCACTTCTAGCAGCTACAAATGCCATTGAAAATAAAAATTTGGTGTCGTTCCAATCAGTCAGCTTTCCCTTCTCCTTTTTAATTATTTATTTTATTTTTAAGGCTCAAACTTCTGTCATTATGAAGAGGATTGTTCATTATTCCAAAAACTGCTAAGAACAGGATTGCTACCCAAGCAGAAGAGAATCTGTTTTAAGTGGTGAGACATTTGGGTTGATTGTGGAAGAAAAAGGTGCTTCGTACTCTCCCTTCACTGGTAGAAATGCTTCTTTTTAGAATTCTGAGACCTGGTCCTTATTCAGATTATTCTCAAAATAGAATGTAGTGACATTTATAAAAGGAGGAATGAATTCTACTTTGTTTCTTTACACCTAAATACTTCAAAATTTAAACACTTCATGAAAAAAGATTAAAAGTGTATCTATTAACACTAATATACTTAATTTAGTGGATTCAAGTCTGTAGAATGTTAAAACAATAAGATTAAGTGTTGAAAGAGACATTCTAAATATTTATTTAGCCCCATCTACCTGTATCACTGTAATTGGTGTTTCTCTGAGATACAAAGAAAGCACAATTTAATCTGATTCTACAAATATTTATTAAATTACTATTATGGCCAAGACACTGTGCTAAGTACTGCATGGAATACAAATATAGGAAATGTGAAGTCTAGCAAAGGCTTGAGTTCAGTTCTGTTTATCTCAGACAAGATTTATTGAGCATCTAGGTACTATGTTAAGTATTGAAAAATACAACACATTATCTGTAGGCAAAGAATTTACAGTCTGGTAAGTTGGGGTTGATGAGTCCTTAAAATTACATGCAAAATTGTGTGTGTCAGTGGCGTGTGTGTGTGTGTGTGTGTACACGTGCACATTTTTTTCTGAGAAGAGAGGTACTATCTTCAAGATTCTCCAAAAGTTCAGTGACCCCCAAAAATATTAAATTCATGTGTGCAGTACAGAGTAGACTCTCAGAGCTATAAGAGAGATCCAAACAAAGGACTCTTCCTGACCCTGGTCCTTCAATTGCCTACATGGTGCTTAGGACTGAGCTATGTGCTGAGATGATCATTAGCAGAGGATTTTACAAGGAAAAGGAAGATGGTCTTCAGAATCAGAAGGAAATTTTAAAAGTTAGTGCTAAATAGAGGGATATTAAATGTTACAGGAGAGAAGGGAATAGTCAGTAAATCCTGGAACAGGGGCAACCAGATTTTGGATCCCTGAAGGAATACAGCTCCGAGGAGCCTTGAAAAACATGTAGGGCTTAAGTAATTGGAAACAAGACAGTGCATGCCTGGTTTGTGGAGATGGCCTAAACAAAGCTAAAGAGCAAGGAGTAAGCAGGAATGGACAGTGATTCTTTCCTTGATGCTCTTGGATGCATCCTGAACTGATGGAGTCCTGGATCCACACTCTTTGAAGTCCAATTGTACTTCAACTCAGCTCTGAAAGTTACCACACCTGTTATACCACTGTTGGCTGAGCCAGAAGCAGAGATTTTGTGTGCATAAATTTATACACATAAAGAAACACACAGACATGTTAGTATCACATATATATGGATATGCACATATGTATATTATCACACAGCTCTTTTGATCAATGTTCCTCAAGAAAATAAGTGTCTGTATTATAAGTATATTTTGAAAATACTTCTTGTGAAATTGTAGAATAATATTTTAATCAGTGAGTAGAATGAGATAAAAAGAACAATTTTAAATACATTCTAAGACTATATTGGGTATACATTTTAAAAAGCAAGAATTGCAAAAAAATAAATAAAGAGCAAGATTTGCAATATTTCTGCCTTGTCGTATTTACCAGAAAAATACCAGACTTCCATTTCACTTTATGTTGAGAAAAATCATTGTAGTTTGTACTGTATTCCTTTAATGTTACTATCAAATCCTTAACTAGTCCTTCTTAAACCACTTTCATATAAAGAATGGATCTTACTATAAACTTCTGCATTTTGTCCTATTCCATATTTTGTGCCTTGAATGAAGTTATTCAAAAAGAATGTCACTGAGAAGTTTATCACTAAGAAAAAGGGGCATTTGAATAGACAACTGAGCCATATTCATGAGCTAATGGCTTCAAAATTATGATTAGATCAAAACAGATGCACCCTTTGTATGCATTGATTAATGAGACCAGGGCAGAGAACCTATCTATGCTTGCTTATAAGCATCACTTGCTATCCACATTAAATCAAACATAGATTCAGAGCACAAGAGCATGAGTATTTTACAGAAGTACTAAAGAAAGAACTGTCACTAAAATTGAATACAGTAAGGACAAATACATGATGAACACAGAGAATGACTATTGGGTTTTTTTTTCAGTGTAGTTTTATTACTACTAAATTTCCTATGCCTCTTATATTGACTCTTGAAAATTATTTTCCTCTATTATTATTTTTTATTGTTATTTGGTTATTATCTTTAAATCTGCTTTTTTCCAAAAGATTTTCAATATTTTCTACATTTCTTGGCACATTATTTATATATTTTCTACCCAATGATATTATTTATTTTCTAGCATTTTGCTTCTTAGGAAAGAAAAATATATTTGAAGGAAAGATAGATAATATTCCAGAGAACATGTCCATCTAAAATAGTACTTTGATGCACATTCTAATATTTGTATTGGGCTGGATTTCTAATTACTCTGTCATTTCAGAAGCAATGTAACAAGAGTGGTCTGCACATGAGAAAAGTATTTCCATTTGGAAGACCCAATGCTCTATTTAGAGATGGCTTCTGCATAGTAAAGTTCTAGAAAGAGATTTTTGATTAGGTTATTTAAATAAATAAATGCAAATGATAATGTGCTTGGTGTTTGTAGCTAACATAAGAGCATAATTGTAATTGCCAAGATAAATACTTCTTCAGCCATATTCTTGTTGCACTTAATGACTGTCTCCTTCATTGGATAACACTTGATTTCAAAGCAAAAACTCTAGATTTTTAAAAAAATTCTGTCATATCACAATAAATTTCCTATTTAATGTCTTAACACTAACTTTACCTTTATAGACCAGCTTTAGTATCAATCCTTTAAAATGTATTCTCAAAGAAAACTATTTCATAGGTAATAAGATCATCATCTCTTTAGTCTTGGACAATTTTGCTAAATGGATACAACATTGGTAAAAATTTTTAGTTGCATTTTACTTTCGGGGGGGAAATTTACTCCTGGCTGTAGAGGGACCAAAAAAATAATACATGGTGGGCGCCTGGGTGGCTCAGTTGGTTAAGCAACTGCCTTCGGCTCAGGTCATGATCCTGGAGTCCCTGGATCAAGTCCCGCATCTGGCTCCCTGCTCCGCAGGCAGTCTGCTTCGCCCTCTGACCCTCCCCCCTCGCATGTGCTCCCTTTCTCTCATTCTCTCTCTCTCAAATAAATAAATAAATAAAACCTTTAAAAAAATAATACATGGTTAAAATATTCTCAATACTGTCCTCCCACTCATTTAATTACTTAGATGTTTTGATTTTTGAAATTCTATGCTTTGTTTTTCTTAGAATGTGGGTATGGATATTAAATCCATAGTGGTGACACTAAGATCACCAAAAGGAAAGCAAACATTTTATGAGAACATATGATTCTTCAACCAACTAAAAGTCACACAATGGGTGCTCAGCTTAGAAAAACTATGGGATAGTCAAGGCTGAACTCAAACTTCACTATGGGAAACGACTGCTAGCCTCTATTAATTTATATTCCTGACTCATTAAGTAGAGGGGAGAACTTAAACCTAACTTTTGCTCAAAGTACAGCTGCAGTCTTCAGCCTACTTTCCAGTTAATCAAGAGTTAAGTCCAGAAACACTGGAAAATGACTGAGTAGTCTTACTTTTTCACAAGTATCTTTACCATTTGCCAGAGCTTTTCAGAAATAAAACTTGTTGGTTTCTACATGTATCACTCATTTCTTTCTTTCCATATTCTTTTTGTATAAATCATAAACAATCTAGAGTTTAACCAAGTCTTGTGAGTTACATATTTTTGGTTGATTTGTTTGCATGCTTGTTCTCCAACCATACCGTATCCCTCAACACTCCACATACACATGCTACACTTAGACTGCCGGGTAGCCAAGCAGAAAAAATATCCCCAGTCTCAGAAACTGTTTCCTAAGTTAGGCAGTATTTTCAACTTCCCTAAAGATGTTTTCTTTCATCGCTTCTTGATGAAAATACCATATGTCCCCATGGTTCACATAATAGAAAATGTAATCATACACATCTGGGCAAGGTGAAGAATGCCAAGGCTGACCCAGGAGCCAAATTATGTTACCTTAATCTTTCACACTTAGTTCAGGAAAAAATGTTAAAACTTAAAATAATAGGGTCTAGAAGCCCTAAAATGGCTCTATTTCATAGAATTTGGAATTGTAATTTTAAAACCTTTTACAGTTTTTAAAAAGCTACCAATTAAGCTGCTAAAATTCAGAGGGTTTTTGCTTCAGTATAACTCCCCCCATAATTTAATTTTCATTTGAGCAGTCAAGAAATATATACACAGGACCTGGGTGAATTATGAGCTTTGCCTTTTTTCCTCCCATTTACAGCCTCCATACTTTTCCTCTTCCCCAACCCTATCCTTTGGCCTATTCCCTACTTCCTTTTTGCTGCTGATAATCTTTTCCATTTTGATACAGTTGCACAGTAACTGGGTCTCCTAAAATTCCAAAGGCATTGTCACATAATACCAAATATAAAGTACTTAAGAGGCTGTGAACAAGGCTATTTCTCTCCCTAAGTACGCTCCAGTTACCATCTTTATCTCTAAAATCAAGTTTCTGTCTGTATTGGTTATTAGATCGTAGGAGAACAGATTTGGATGGATTTGGAAGGTGTGTTTGGGATGGTACAAACAAAATTCATTATGGAGTACTATGGCCAATGGTGGTGATAAAGGGCATCTCAAAGAGAAGGCAGTTATCCACAGGTGGCAGCTGAAAGCAGGACCCTTAGGGCTGCTATGCAAAAAGAAACAACAGTTTTTTCAAAAGTGAACCCTAGGAGGCAGGGCTTGACTTGCATTTGGGTTGCTTCTCTTGTGGACATTCCCATAGGTGAGCAGTAGCAGGGACTTTTATATTTAAAGACAGTTTTTGATCCTTCAAGCAATTTTAGAGCGGTATATGAAGAGCTGGTATATGACAATACTATATTGTAACTTTAAGTTCTTAAAAATTATTTACACTTTAATTTCTTAAAAACTATAGTAAATTTTTTTTTATTTTGCTATGTATAGTAGATTGAAAGAAATAATTAAAATGTGGTCCTTGACTTCAAATAGCTGACAGTCTTATGAGGTAGAAGACTAAATTTGCCTCCTGTAATGCATGACAAAGAGGTTTAGACAGTGTACTATGTCAGCACTGAGCAAAGTTTACTAGTCTTGACTGGGCATATAGAAAGGCTTTATTAAAGTATCTGATTTCATATATGAAATCTTACAATTTTAACTTTAAAAATGTTTTACAAAGCAGCTATTCATGCCACTAGTAGTTTGAAGAATTTTTGGCAACACCAGACAACAGAAAAAATCTGAATATATATACCTTCAAATTCATTTTGTTTAATCAACAAAGTTTTACACAGAGACAATGTAACTTTACTATTTTTTTCTTTCTTCCTCCCACTTTCCATCTCCTGTCCCTTTTAGCTGTCCAAGCTCCTGGTCCCACAATTCCTTTGTACTGGTCACCATCTCCCAAATTAAAGGAAAGGGCAGGACTCTCCAGGGAGAAAATGGATGACAATGGCATTTAGGGGTCAAGAAGCAATAAAAAGGTGGCTTTGGATCAGACCATGAAAGGCCCTGTCTGCCATATGTAGGGGTATGAATCTTACGTAACTCTGTAGGTGTTTCAGTGAAGGGCTTTAAGCGAGACATTGACAAGACCAGATCCGCATTTCAGAAATATGATTGCAACAGCACAGAGATAGGAGACGCAGAGAGATAAAGGTCTGAAGGGCTGTATTAGAATGATTTCATTATCACCTTTTGGCATTAAAGAAGCTATATTAGTTTGCTAGAGCTGCTGTAACAGGGTACCATAATCAGAGTGGCTTAAACAACAGAAACTTATTGTCTCAAAGTTCTGAAGACTAGAAGTCTGAAATCAAGTTGTTGTCAGAGCAAATTCCTTTTGAGGGCAATGAGGGAAAGATCTGATCCAGGCTTCTGTCCTGTTTTTATGTTCACATAGTTCTCCCTGTACATCTGTATTCAAATTTTCCCTTCTTAGAAGATCATCCATCAAATTGGATTAGGATCCACCTAATAACCTCATTTTTAACTTGATTACCTCTGTAAAGACTCTATCTCCAATAAGGTCATGTTCTGTGGTACTAGGGCTTAGGACTTCAACATATGAATTTTGAGGGGATACAGTTCAACCCATGACAGAGACCAATAGACAAGAATTAAATAATTTGTTTGAAATTATAGGGCTAGTCAGGATTAAAATCTAGATCTGTTAACTCCTAGTCCAGGATTCTGTCTACTATACTCCTAGTCCAGGATTCTGTCTACTACACTAGAGGTGATGCAAGAAAGCACTCTGTTACCAGCCATCATTGTGGTTTCAATAAGGTAACTTCTAAAGTGCTGATATTGCCCATAAAGAATCAGTTATTCACAAAGGGATTGACTAATGTCTTGAAAATTTTTTAAATTACAGTCCTGATTTTAGCAACCAAATTGATTTTTTAATAGAATTCAGAAAGCAGAGTTACTTTTCTTAAAGCAAACATCATGAGGTTATTCAAAGTACTACACCCAAGCCCTCACTCATGCAGTATTATTCAGCATCATCCAGTGATGCTTTCAAACAAATCCCAGGAGCACAGTTTGTGAAAAAATTAGATGGGATAGCTTGTTTTTACTGGTTAAAACTCCACTTTTCTTTTATATGAAATAAGAACATAGCATTTTTTTGTTTTTATAATAATGTTATAAAGCTTACATCATAGTATTCAAAACAAACCAGGACAAAGGACTAAGTGGAGATAATAATATGGAGCCTAAGCTTGGGAACAAATCTCAAATTCTTTCCCTGATGTCATATGATGATTATATAGGATTTACGTGGGTGGTGCTCAGATGCTATAAATCTTTTATTTTTTTTTAAAGATTTTATTTATTTATTTGAGAGAGAGAATGAGATAGAGAGAGAGCACGAGAGGGAAGGGGGTCAGAGGGAGAAGCAGACTCCCTGCTGAGCAGGGAGCCCGATGCGGGACTCGATCCTGGGACTCCAGGATCATGACCTGAGCCGAAGGCAGTCGCTTAACCAACTGAGCCACCCAGGCACCCAGATGCTATAAATCTTTTAACAGATAGTTATAACCACAGGTAATTCAAATTATTCATTATACTAAATCATTGCACCATCAATGGAAATTTGTTTAACACTACTAAAAGGACTTCATCTGTTGAAGAGGTAGAACAGTTTGATCAATTGTCAGAATTTTGTTATGCCACGTGATTTATCCTTTTTTTTTTTGGTAAGAGAAAGTATACAATAACAATTAATAAGCATAAGGCTACACAGAGATATCCCTCAAAGATCTTGAAAATAAGTGAACTTGTCCATGGAGAAGTAAATTGTAAAAGCAACAAGTAATGAATTAGTAAAGAGATAAGCAGTCCCTGGAAAGAAACAGGATGACTGATAGGCCATACAATCAAGCTTAACTCCAGTCCAGTTATACACACACATGCATTGCACACACACACACACACACACACATTCAAAAGAACTATGTCCATCCGAAAGGCAACTGATCAGTGTAAAAAGAAAAAGAAAAGTCATATAGGCTGCTGTTAACCGTACCCATTCAAACACTCTGTATGGTAGAGAAATACTCATCTCTCAGCCATCAGGTGTTTCCAATCCAAATGGCAAGGCTGTTCCTCCAGTGGAAATGGATGGAGGTGATGATAGCTGATAGACTACTGATTTCTGGTGCCATTGGTAAACCCCTTACTTTTTGAGAGAGGTGTGTTAAGCCACATTAGAATGAGGCAATTCCATATTTAATTCATTTAACTCCTTTTGTTCAGATTCTACTCTGAAATAGCATCTTCCTGATTATGATTGTTTGACCTACAGAGTTTGACTATAGAGAGAGAATACAATACTAGAACAGAATAGAGTATTCTAGTACCGTATGATAGTCCCCATTCTAATTGCAAATTAATACACTGACAGCCTGGCATCAGTCCCTCAAACTTTTATGCATCCTAGTTATCCTGAATAATTTTCTTAAGGCTATCTTTAGGATGATGTTTGACCTTTAGAGAAAATGGACAACTTAATCTGGACTTTATCTGGTTCTGTCTGGCTCCAGGAGGCTTTCCCTTAGATGACACCATTATCACTTTCTTCTCTTTTCCTATTCATTTCTACTTTGAGCAGTAAGAAAGTGTTCTCACCATTATGTTTCCATGCAGTTTTTCTCTTCCTCTATTCTTAAGCAAGAGAAGCATGTCTAATTGTCCTAATGTCAACCATATACATTATCTAAGTCAAAAAAATCATTTACTTTAAAACACACACAAATTGTTACTTTTAAGAACTTAAAAGATTTCACTCAATTAACACTAAATCAGTTTCATCGTAGAACTAATATTGTACCCTATGAGAAATACAATTTGCATTCCATTAGTTCATATTCTTAAAATGCTTCAAATGGAAATGTCTTTGAGTGTTAAGTATTTTAGCCTCCTGAAGGCTTGTTATTTATCATTAATGCTTCATCAAGAAATGACTTTTTTATAACCTAGTTTTAAAATTCCATCAATAAGTACAAAGCTTCACAATAGGTCCTTGAACCTCCATTCTCAATAATAAGTAACATTTATCTCTGTGTTTTATACACATTATATGGAATTAGAGCCCCCCATAGAGACATTAGATTAGGAATTATAAAACCAATGTGGCATGCAGTCATTGTCCTGATATTTTCAAACCATCAACAAAGAATGGAAAAAGGGGCATCTGGGCCCTGACCTACCATGTGGGACCATATTATGCAGGAGGATATCTCTATGAGAGTCACTAACTAGACTGCCTGTGTAAAGTTAGATAAGGGGCAAGCTTAATACTGAGAAACTATATAAATAATCATGCAGTTCACCAAGCAAGGTAACACTGCACCCTGCAGGGTCTGAATCAGATGACTCAGTATGGGAAGAAAAATATTTGTATTTAACTGGAATTTAATTTAGTTTCACATTCTCACTATAGGTTAATCTTCCTTAAAAGTAGGTCACTAAATTGGTAGTGTTTTGAAGTGTTAATTTCTTTTGCCATGTCTGTCATGTCTGTAGACCAACTTTTGTAGTTTATAGTGTAAATCCACACTGATCCAGACTAATTTGAGGGGTTAATTCCATGGTGATCAATGAAATGGCTAAAATGAAGACTACTGTCTAACTGTTAACAAGAGGATTTCAAGTAAAGGTCTTTCAAAACCTAATTTAATGAGAAGGGATTCATATGTAATTAACTCCATCATTCTTAAATATGTGTTAAAAACTATCTCTAAATAAATATTTTCTGAAGTTAAATATATATGTCTCCCTTCTTGTTTTATCAAAAAGTTTTTTTCTTTATAGATATTTTCTGAGAAATTTTCAGATCAACCTTGATCCAATTTTATTAACTCATAAATGGTTTTTGAGCACACAGTGGATGGTGGACATTTATATTATGTCTCCTTACAAGCAGACAACGTCATACAGAATCAGCAAGAGCTTCTTGCAGCCTTGAAAGGTACGTCAGTTTTTCCATCCATCAGAAGAGCAAACTTCATCAAAATTTTTATCATTACCTTATTAATTTCCCTCCATTACTCCCTGTAATCTCTAATTATAGAGCCAAGTAATGCTATGATAAGTTCTGCTGGTTAGTAGAGATGTTTCTAATCCAACTGACGAATGTCCTCTAAAACACTTGAGCTCTTAAATTAACCTGGTAAGTCATGCTTCATAAGAGCCAGTAAATATCCCAGTTCATTTTGGCAATCCAAGGAGATTTTTTATAATCTGGGAAAGGTTAAGAGATGCAGCTCCAGTTCCTAGGACAGTATTTGACATACACTGATCTTACCCAAGGAAAAGCTATTCTTCCCTAGAATCTCAAGGCAAATACATGATTCATTCTGTATCATTAGGCTGTGTACAGAGAGTACAGAAAAAGGTGTTGGGAAGAGAGAACTAGTATTTATTGAACAACTATTTTAGCTGTCCAATAGCTATAATATTCCAGCAAGTGATGGCGTTTTACACAGGTAGGCTTATTTTATACTCACAAAAATTCTACAAGGTAGATAGGGTCAATGTATCAATTCATTCCATGAATAAACATATATAGCTGATAACACTCTATTGTATAATGAAATTTGCTATGAGAACTTAACTGTTCTCATACACATATAAAAAGAGATAAATATGTGAAATGATGGATGTGTTAATTAACTAGATAGTGGGGGAGAATCCTTTTACAGTGTATACATACATCAGATCACCATGACCCACACCTTAAATATCTTACAATTCTATTTGTTCATTATACTTCAATGAAGCTGATACTAAAAAAAGAAAGGAAGAAAAACTCAAAGATAATAATAACTTGGCTCTAGGAAAAGAGAGATTCGAGCCAGGCTCTTTATAGTATATAGGTTTCAACATGGTGGACTACGTAAAAATAATATTTATTTGGTATATCAAGATACACGTAAACAGACACACACACACACACACACACACACACACACACACACACACACACCCATGACAGCAAAATAAAAAGACAAGTGACAAACTGGGACAAAAATGATTTTTAATTTATGTCACAAAGAATTAATATCCTTAATATATAAAGGGCTTCTAAAATAGAGTAGAAAATAATCAACACACTGGAATAATGGACAAGAGATATGAATAATGAGATCGTAAAAAAAGATCACAAGGCATGTGGCTCTCAAATATGTGAAAAGATGCTCAATATCACATAGAATAAGCTAAAATCCACTGAGATATACTTTATCATCTAATAGATTGGTAAAATTCAAAATTTTGTTATTATTTACTAGTGAGGCAAAAATCTAGATTCTAATGGACATACAGCCCATTTTTATAAACATGTAAATTTTCCGGAAAAAAAAGAAATGGAAAGGAAAACTTTGGAGTAAAAGAAATTTAAGGCATCGGTGAATCAGTTGCAGAATTTGGAATTTATCTGGATCTGAACCTGAAAGTTAAAAATATTTATGAGACAATTAGGAAAATTTGAGCACTGGCTAGATGATTATGAAAATAAATTATTGGTAAAATTTATGTGTGATAATGGTATCATGAGGATTTTTTATTAAGTTCTTATATTGTAAAGAAATGTGCTGAAATATTTCTGAATAAAATGATACAATGTTTGGCATTTGCTTCAAAATAGTTCAGGGCAGGCAGGCAGTGGAGGATGCAGTGGAGTTTATAAACCAAAATCAACTATGAGTTGATTGTTACTTAAGTTAGGTGATAATTATATTGATCGCTACCTTTTTATGTTACTGAAATTTTCCACAATAAAAATTTTTTTCAGAGTGTCAAGGCAATACGTGTTAAAAATAAACATAGTTGTCCTTCTGAAGCTCACTTGACTATAGTATATATCAAATTTTTTTAATTGTGATAAAAAATGACAATTTCTCTACCAAACTCTGAAAGTCTGAAGACAAAGACAAGGTTTATTTTTTCAGGATTGCATAACAGACAACTTCTAGTTCAAGATGAAATCCCTTGTGTTTCACGTCCCCAAGCCATTTCCCATTATTGATACACTCTCCCTAGGTCCTCTCTTTCTGTATTCTGCACGCTTCTCCTTCCTTACTCTCTGTTTACCTTATTCTGGGCCCCACCAACCCTTCTCTCAGCAGTCATCCTAGGAAATTAAAAAATTCTTAGTGCACATTAATTAAATTCTCTCTCTTTTTCTCTCCCTGTTAATTGGGGGACTGCCCTGAGAAGCATCTTTATATACACAGAGTGATTGTGAAATATTTCTTTTAAGGAAATCTTTCCCCACATTTACATCAACATTCTGTTATAAATGTATTGCTTTATGTATTAAATAGATGTATATTTTTAAGACCTTAGTGTTTTGATATAGTCATTGACCTATAGCATTCATATTTCAGAGCATCAGTTTGTTAGGAATGAATTATATTGTTTTTAT
The DNA here is from genome assembly GCF_003265705.2 of Callorhinus ursinus. Classification (NCBI taxonomy): domain Eukaryota; kingdom Metazoa; phylum Chordata; class Mammalia; order Carnivora; family Otariidae; genus Callorhinus; species Callorhinus ursinus. The sequence goes on from NW_027397074.1 coordinate 55,925,104, forward strand.
TTAGATTTTTTAGTTTATAAAGACTTGTTCACTGTAGGAAAAATATATGTAAGAGGATACGCATCAAATATATGTATATATGGAAAATACGTATGTCATCAAAGAAACAATTATCTTTAAGTAGTTCAGAATTAGAAAGTCATCACATAACATATAGTAAACTTCTCATCTTTTATGCGTTAATTTTTAAAAAATCACTTTATATCATTTTCGTTTTATTTCCCCCATCTTCTTCCAAAATGTAATGTACTGAGACATTACAACTGCTCAAGTTTCAACTTACTGGAAAACTTTTGTATGATTTTATAGTTAACTTTAATTATCTGTAGCAACTTTTTGTACTGTGCAGAATTATTCATAACTGCCATATCAAAAGTCATCCTTATTATTTCAACAAAAATTTATTGAGTTCCAGGCAATGTGTTAGTTCCTGACAATACAGAGGCATCGCTTCTTTCTCCTCCATCCCTGAGGATCTCCACACAGCATCTTGTCTCTCTCCCAGGGTGTTCAGCTAGTGCAACTCCAACTTCCCCTGCAGCTTCAATAGTTTGGATCAAGAAGGTGCCCTTGATTCTTTTCTGTGTTTCTTTAATGCATGAAGCCCTTGACTCTTTTGGAATTCTTGCATCTCAGAAGTACACCATTTATTTCTCTTCACTTGTTTTAGGCTTGGGCAATTTTTTTTATATTGCTTCTGGAAAAAAAAGTAAAATGTGTTCAAGGGAAGATCCTCAAGCCCAAATGCAAACTTACACACTAAACTATTACTTAGTTTAAAGGGAGGCGAGTGGCATCCTTGGAAAGGCTAACTATAGACAGAACAGTCGTTTTAAGAAGAAGCTAGAAACAGCATCATAACTTTTGGGAATGGTCCACAATGAATTTGCTTCCATGATGTCACGTGTCCAATATTAGGTCACCTGGTAAGTGTTGGAATACATTTTTTTGCCACAGTACAAGGAAGTTTCTTTTCACCATATGCACCTTAGCTGATTAGTTATCAAATTCACTAGTGCAATTGAATGTGAAATGGGAAAACAAACCTAATTCCTTTTTCCTAGAAGCAAGTTCTTTTTGAGAAATAGCACACCATTAAGCTAGCTGGTTTGGAAAAGACTCAGTAACTTTTTATTGGAGCCCTCCCAAAGACAATAGCGACATTATTCCCCATGGTTTAGGTTCTTTCCTAGTTCCTCTTACTCTGAAATTTCTGATTTAATGCAAAAGCTATGTCACACATTTTAGTCCTGAGGGGAATTACTGTGACCTGTTTTTTTTACTTTCTTCAGGGAGTTTATTTTTCTCCACTCCCCCTTCCCCCACTTGTTGGCTATTTCTCACCAGCTACACTCGTCTAAATCCTTGTTCTGGCAGGGCTTGCCAGCTGTCTACTGAGGATGCATCTGATCTTGGCCCCTGTCTGTCATTCGGCCTTTTTACAATGGTCCCAGTTAAACATGTTGTGTAATAAAAATAAATAGGTTTGCCTCCCTGAATGCTATGACTCACCCTCATTAAAGCCACTGCTGCCTTAAAGGACATTGATTTTACCTTTCTCTTCAGAGTAGAAAAGCTAACAAATGTGTACTTTTCAATAGAATTAGGGACAGAAGATTCTTGTGTTTTAGTTAATCCACATTTATGGATCACATCCTACATGCATGGATCAGGAACATGCAAAAAAAAAACTGCATAAAGGGGAAAAAAAATCCACCAACTATTTCATTCCAGCGTACTTAGATTTAATATAAACAACCTGAAATCCACATATCTTTCAGGAGTGGTATCTCAGGAATCCCTTCAGCTGTGCATTCTTGGCTTTCACAACCCTGAACAGAATATATATTTTAGTTGCTTTTGCTTTCCTGTGGTCACATTCTCCTCCTACCCCCCAGCATGCCTCTCACAGCTTCTGCTACTTCTCTGACAAACCGTCCTAGGTGCTGGATACACTTTGGCAAGTTCCCCTCCCTCCAGCCCCCATATGTCCAGATTTCTATAAATAGTGTACTCATTATACTTGAGTTCTTTTAAATTATAAATTATTAATACTAGCTGGAAAGTATTAAACAGCTACCTCTATTTTTTGTTCAGGACCTGAGTAATTGATTTTATAAAGGAATGAACATGAATCTAAGGGAGAAAAGTTCTATTAGGAATTTGACCATTTGTTTTATGATTTTCTATGATATGTTATATAATTCATCCTAGTAAATTTTCAGATATATTATTTGCATGTTATACACAGATGAGCCAAAAAAAAAAAGCCACTGTGTAGTATTGATAAAAGTTAATACTAATTAAGACACAGATGGAAATTTTCTTTGAAAAAGCAGCTTTTAAAATATTCGTTATAAGCAAAATCAACCTTTTAGGAGTTTTTTCCTAGTATTCAAGTAAATGTTCCTACCTTGAAACCAATCCCTGGGTCTATATGGCAAATCATTTGTTTAAGTAGTATGCAGTAATCCCAGACAGTTATCTGCCAATTTTTACACATTGAGGCCATTCGATATAGACAATCCTTTCTAAAAGGAGAGCAGAGAGGCTGATTAACAGTTTGCATCAATGGCCAAGTTCACACACTTAGAGGGCAAAATAGAACTTTAAATATGTACACCAGAGAGTAGATAAAAAAATAAATAAAGAAATTCTAAATTATAGCTTTACACGCTAAAGGTCAGGATTCTTTAATAGAAACTTCCTTTGTGGGTCAGTGATTCTCCTGGTTCATTTTTTTGGCTCTTAAAGCACTGTTTCTTTAGAATAGAAAGTTAAAACAAAATTCAAAATAGAAGGTTAAATTTCAAGATGATGAGCTATTACCACCTATTTTGCATAAAAATAGCTATCTCTCCAGGAAGAGAATTGGTCTTGGCTCTAACTAGTTTCTCAAACTGTTCTCCCAGGATCTCTGGAAAACTTGGAAGGAGACAGGACATACAACCTCAGGGTCAAAATTTCCACAATAATGCTTCAAATTTGTGTTTTTATTTTGATGATAATCTTTTAAAAAGTACCAGTTATAAAAGATCTCTTTTGTGTATACATTCTTTTTTAAAGATTTTATTTATTCACTTGAGAGAGAGAGAGAGAGAGCAGTAGGCAGAAGGAGAAGCAGGCTCCCCAGGGAGCTGGGAGCCCCATGCAGGGCTCAATCCCAGGACCCCAGGATCATGACCTGAGCCAAAGGCAGACATTTAACCGACCCCACCCAGGTGTCCCTTGTGTATACATTTTAAGTAAAAAGATGTTTCCATAGGTTAGGAGGTCTGCAAGTGGTTTATTTTCTACCCTTCTTTAAAAAGGGGGTCTATACCATGACTTAAGTTTGATACTAGCTTTTGTAAAGGAGATGAACAAATTGGTTCCTGCTATGTTACAGCGCAACAGAAACTGAAGAGAGAACAAAGACACATGATGGGAACTATCAAAGGAAAATTGCACTAGAGAAAGTTTAGCAAGGAAGGCTTTATTTAAGAGTATTGTAACAGGGATCATGACTATTGCAATAGGGTAGAGATACTGAACTCAGTTTAGGGGAAACAACAGAGGAGATTAGCTCACTGGGGTGAGCTAGTGGGAAAGTACTGGAAAGCATTATGGGGAAGGTTGGTCAATGTGATTAGGCCATCTGTGTTTGCTAATTGGTGCTTATTCTAGACTGATAAATTTAAATTCTGAATACCTAGTGCAATACCTTATACAGTGAAGACCACTCAATGCATTTTCTCATGGCAAATGTTAATTGAGCCTACTCTAGTCCCACCGTATCCTAAGCATTAAGATAAGACAGTTTCAGTCCTTCAGCTGTTGACTGTAAAGTGGGGAAAGGGAGCAAATAAACTGATTTTCATTAATGCAGCATGCTGTAAGAGGGCATAGAGGAACACATGTCTCCCTGATTGTAATATCTACAGAGACTATAGTTTATTGTGGTTAGTGCCATTCAGTCATCCAAAATACAGTTGTTAATCACCTACTATGTGTCGGACATACTTGTAGGTGCTGGGATTTAGCAGTGAACAATACAGGCAAGATTTCATAGAGTTTACATTATTCTGAGTGGGACAGAAAATAAACAACCAAATATGTAATACAATGTCAGAATAATGGTAAATGCAACAAAGAAATTAAAAAGTCTGGAAAGAAGGGGCGCCTGGGTGGCTCAGTCGGTTAGGCATCCGACTCTTGATTTCAGCTCAGGTCATGATCTCAGGGTCATGAGATCAAACCCTGCATTGGGCTCGTGCTGGTAGTGGAACCTGTTTAAGATTCTCTCTCTCCCATTCCCTTTGCCCCTCCTCCTGCTCCCATTCTCTCTCTCTAAAAATAAATATATCTTTTTTAAAAAGTCTGGAAAGAAGAAAGAGAGTAATAGGAAGGTCCTATTTAGATACGGTGTTTAGGGAAGGCTTTTCAAAGAAGCAAGTTTTAAGCAAATTTTAGAGTGAATTAAGGAAGCAAGTCATGCTAGTATGTGAAGAAGAGCATTTCAAGCTGAGATAACAGCAAATGCAAAGGTCCTGGGACAGGCGCATATTTGGCAAGTGTCAAAACATCAGGAGGGCAATGTAACTGGAACAGAGGGAGGAATAAGAAGACTAGAAGGAAATGAACTAGGAAACTAGGCCAATGGTGAAATCATATAAAATCTTGTAAAAACCATGATAAGGACTCTGGATTTTATTCTAAACATGCTAGCATGCCAATGGAATATTTTGAGCAAGAAATCAATCTGATAGAGTTTTATTGGATTTGTTCTGGACTTGGAGGTAGGGCTGGTGCATTAGATAGGGAAAGATTTCTGGCAAAAGACGAGTCTGAGTTTCCTTTGGAAAGACACATACGAGTTAGCTAGGTAAATGAATTCAACTGAGTTTCAAGGAGTAGGGAATGGAGTAGAAAATTGTGGCAGGCAGAGGGAGCAGCATGTGAAAGTTTGGGGACAGGAATGATAATAGTACCTTAACTGAGCTACTTTACCAGAAGACATTCCTGGGGACAGGAATGATAATAGTACCTTAACTGGGCTACTTTACTTTACTAGAGGCATGGTGCTAAAGGCCTATGAACTTTCAAAGGATGGCAAAAATGTTTGAGACCTAAAAAAATCTATTGGTTTTTTTTTTTTTGGTTCTGAAATATAAAAAGGGGAAATTTGTAAATTAAATCAACCATGAATTAATTATAGCAAAACATAGTTAAAACATAAAATGTAGACTCTACAAAAGTAGGAACTTATCTATTTTGGTGACTGAAGAATTTCAGAACCTAAAATAAAAACTAGCCTGTAGTAGCCACCTAGTAAGTATTGAATGAATGAATGAATTTAATTCAGTTTTATAAAATGTGGTATTATGTCAACCAGTCAGCTACAACTCTGCTCAAATCTTAGTTTTTTGTAAGCTATTCTTCTTGTGGAATGTGGGTTTAATATGTCTGATAAGATGTAGATTTCCAAAAGGAATTATTTCTAGGGCCTGTGAGTATCTTTAAAAGAGTCTGTGTCCTGGAAACCAGCATGTAGTTAGAGTGTATTGCATGAGCTGGTGGAATAGTAAGAAACCAATCTAGAGGCATCAGCAGGAGCCAGGCTGTGGAGGGTTTTGTAGTGCCATAATGAGAAACATCAAATTCATCCTAGAGGGAATAGGGAGCCATTAAAAAAATATTAGGAATGGAAGCCAGAGTCACATGTTAAAACGGACACTCTGGTTTTCCCTCTGACAATGGATTTGATTGAGATAAGACTGTAGTAATTGACTGGTGACAAGGTAAGAAGGTGGTTGTCTCAATCTGAGGGTAAAATGAAGATAGATTAATCTATAAAGTCATGCCCCTGGGAATAATGAGAAAGGAACTGACTTAAGTCTATTAAGGAGATAATATTAGTAGGAATTGGTAACTAATTAGTTGTAGAAGTAGAAAGAGGGAAGCATTATGAATGATTCTCAGGTTTGTAGCTGAGGTATTAGATGGATGGTAGTGCCTCTCCCAGAGAAGAGGAGTAGTGGAGGAAATGTGTATTGAATTAACTAACTGATTGATTAATGAAGAGAAGTTTCTAGTCCTTCTCCAAAATTTACCATCAATTAGACCTTAGGCAAATTACTCAAATATCATTTCCCTCCTCTGTAAAAAAAGGCAGTTGTATCTAGTCAGCCTACCTCACAGCGTTGGTTTGAAAAACAAATGTAATAATATATTTTCTAATTTTGAAAATATTTAACACTTTATATATACAAAATATTACATAAGATATAAAGCACATTTTAAAAAGGGACCTTCTTGAACTCACATAAATATATTTTTAAAAGGATATTACAAATACTGTTAAATTAGTGTGCTTCTCTCCATCTTATCCTCAGCAATAATCACTTTCATGCATTTTATGTTTAACATTTTGTTACTTAAAAAATGGTTTTCTTTATATATGCATATAGCCCCCAAACAAGATATCACAGAGTTTTTCTTGTTTATGAGCTTTATGCAAGTGGTATCATCTAGTCTGATGCCCCTTGCTTTAATTCATTCAATTTGCATTTTCATTATAATTATAGAAAAATTGTATATAAAAGCTAAAAAAAAATAGACACAACCCAGATGTCTAGCCACAAAATGATAAAATTGTGATATATTCTCCCAACGGAATATTATATAACAGGAAAAATTATAGCTAAATATAGTAATAGAGAATATGTATTATTACTTACTTTAAAAAAAATTGTAGCTGCCTGGGTGGCTCAGTCGTTAAGCATCTGCCTTCGGCTCAGGTCATGATCCCAGGGTCCTGGGATCGAGTTCCGCATCGGGCTCCCTGCTTGGCGGGTAGACTGCTTCTCCCCCTTCTTCCCTCTTGGGCTCTCTCTTGCTAGCTCTGTCTCTCTCAAATAAATAAATAAAATATTTTTAAAAATAATAAAAAAAGAAAAATTTCAAGAAGGTATGCAAATAAAATAAATAATGCTTTTATGAATTTTATGTAATTAAAAATAAATAAGCTTCTGAGGAAAGTCTATCCTATTAAAACAACACTTGATAAGAATTTAGCAATTAAAAACCAAGAAGGAGATTCTTCATTGATAAGAGTCCTAGATGCTTTCCTTTTGAGCTTTTCTTTTTGCCTTTATATTCTACTTGGAGTTGCTCAGCTATCAACACCACTAGCTGCCAGGCATGCCTGCTTTCCTGAACTCTAAGGCCTAAACATGTATTAAGAAATACTTTTGTATATAGCAGGGTTTATGAACTAGCCAATCTGTTTATTTTGTCCCACTCAAAAGTCAATTTTATTAAAATTAAAACATTACCTGACTCAAATCATGGGAGACTTAGTGTTTTATTTCAGTAAAGAAGGCTGCTCTATTTATCTGAGGTTTTTTTTTTTTTTAAAGATTTTATTTATTTATTTGACAGAGAGAGAGACAGCGAGAGCAGGAACACAAGCAGGGGGAGTGGGAGAGGGAGAAGCAGGCCTCCCGCTGAGCAGGAAGCCCGATGCAGGGCTCCATCCCAGGACCCTGGGATCATGACCTGAGTCGAAGGCAGATGCTTAACGACTGAGCCACTCAGGCTCCCCTTATCTGAGGTTTTTTTAAAAACATCAAGAATTTTCATATGCCCTAAATTAGATTCAGACCTGTATAACTTATTTTTTTAAGCTCTATAAATTGATCTAAGTGTTGTAGTGCTAGATAATAATTTCCATGGAATCAAGTTATTAAAAATATAAATGTCTATGGCTAGGAATTATTCTATTTGATTTACATCTTTCCTTCCTGTATCCTCAGTATTTAAGGAGTACAATAGTGTTTCCTAAAATGTGCCAGTCCAAGTCAACAGAGTTTTGCTTCAACCCATATACATTATAAAAAGGTAAATTTGTAATTTTTGGTGAGAAGACAAAGGAAGAAGTCTTGTTTATGCTTCCTTTTTTTTTTTTTAAGATTTTATTTATTTGAGAGAGAGAGAGAGAGCACACGACCGGCAGCGGCAGCAGAGGGAGAGGGAGAAGCATCGAGCAGGGAGCCCAATGAGGAGCTCAATCCCAGGACCCTGAGATCACGACCTGAGCCGAAGGTGGATGCTTAACCGAATGAGCCATCCAGGTGCCCCAATTGAGTAGATTTTTAAATGTATTGTAATATTTAAGACACTGAAATAGCTGCTGAAAAATTCCTATTTGAATAAAATTCTGTGTTTGTAGTGTTAAACAACATTATGGTGTCATCAGAATGCTATGTACTCAAATTTCAAATTCAATTTTTGGGTCCTGTTAAAATAATCACAAGAATAATCTCTGCTAGTTTATGACTGAAGGGCACAAATGATAGACTAAGCTAATTAAATTAATGGATCCCTGGTCTAATCCTTATGAACAGTGTGACCTTGATCTTATTACTTCATCTCATTGGGTCTCAATTTCTTCATCTGCAAAATGTAGATAATAAGAGTACCTCACCTCATAAGCTGCAGGTTTTCATAGCAAAGCACTTAGAAAAGTGCCTGACACAGTATAAATTATAGAGGTATTAACTATACCAGAATAAGCAAAATATTTGTTTAAATAAACTATGATAATTGTAATTATGTGATACATGATAATTATATATATTATATAGATATCTATATGCATAGATATGGAGATGACATAGATATATAGATGACAAACGAAGCAGTGTCCTAGTACTAGTAAACTGAAAGTTAGGTCTTAAACAAGGAGCATACTACTTGTATTGAGATAGAAGCATAAAAAACATCTACTAAATTACTAATTCCTACTGAAAACCGGTTTACTTATTGTGATGAGCACTGAGTGTTGTATGTAAGTGCTGAATCACTAAATTCTACACCTAAAACTAATATTACACTGTATGTTAATGAACTTGAATTTAAATAAAAACTTGAAAAAAAGAAAAGAACATCAGTTAAAAAGATACAAAATTTTCAAATGAAGACATATTTAAAATATTTGCTACTGTGTACAAAAAAGCCTTAGCATTGGCGAAATAATTCTCAAATTATCTTAATGGAGAGAAATTTGAGGCAAGCTTTTGTATGTTTCCTATGTTCCTGGCATTTACAGATATAAATACATGTAAGGGAGGTTAGTCAGACTCCTATCCCTCTAATCTCTGTGTAGCAAGGCTGGGCCAGTTATCATAATGGTTCTGTTCATTCAGTTAATATTTATTGACCACCCAATTATATAAAAGCCACTGTACTGAATGCTCTGTAATAACATACTGCATGCATATGATATATTTTTTTAAGATTTTATTTATTTATTTGACAGAGAGAGACACAGCGAGAGAGGAAACACAAGCAGGGGGAGTGGAAGAGGGAGAAGCAGGCTTCCCGCTGAGCAGGGAGCCCGATGCGGGGCTCGATCCCAGGACCCTGGGATCACAACCTGAGCTGAAGGCAGACACTTAATGACTGAGCCACCCAGGCGCCCCACATATGATATTTTAAAGTGCTTCCGACAATCACAAGTAGTATGTTTTAAGTTATGAGGTACAGTAGGCAACACTGGTATCCTACAAATGTGGAAACTGAGGCCCAGCCAGGTTAATTGTACTACCCAAAGTCACAGCAGTGGTAGTGAATCAGGCTACAGAAGCAGTAATAGTAATAATAAAAAGGAGAGAGGGAAGAAATAGCCCATCAAAACGTTCTGCTTCATAAAAGTCTTGATTTGAAAGCAGTGTTAAATGGCTTGGTCATACATGGAATACAGACCAAACACACTTTATCATTAAGGGTTAAGTTTCTCTTGATTAATAGAGACCAAGTTCCCATAATAATACTGTTTTTAAATATATTCTTAAATTATACTTTTCTCTCTTCTTGCTTAAATTTAATTGAAAAAACAAGCTTCAAAAAAGGCACCCTACGAATAAATAGGGTATGTAATGAGCAACCATTATACATGATTTCTTCACTCATGTGGAACTCCTATAACCCACTAATGAGTTCACCACTTGTGAGGTACTAAGGCCTTTTGTTTCAACTAGGTTAATCATATTTTATGACCAACCATTATGTCTCTTCTATTCATGTATACTACTATTTCATCGCTAGGTACAGTATTCATACTTTATGGTCCAATTTATTATTTGGCTGCATCTGAAAACCAAGTCTATATGAATATTTTATTTGATATGCAAAATACACTAAAGTTACTGTTACCTTTATAAACATATAATAAATCATATAAAAAGGCATATTTTAGAAAAATAAGAAAATTGAATAGGAAGTTTTTGAGCTTTCCCATCCTCAGTGTCAACACACTAAGCATGCAGAAATTTATTTGGCTCAGTATTGATGGTAATAATGTCCACTATTTATTGGGCACCTTCTCTGCACCTTACTCTTTATGTATATATTTATATATTCATTATTTCACCTAACTGAATCTTTAAATTGGACATATTACAATAGTTATCTTCATTTCACAGCCGAGGAAAGTGACATTCAGCAAGGGTAAGTAACTTTTCCATGTCACAGAATGGTAAATTTGAGCTTTTATTCCATCCTGAACACATTGTCTCCTACATCATAGCTCTTCCCTAACCCCACTCCTTCCACCCTCTCAGACCAACAAGCTGATATTCTGTCTTAATTCCTACTCCATCATCGCTACAACTCATTTATTTAGTTGTTCATTCAACATACATTTATTGAATACCTACTACAAGCCAGGCATGGTTTTAGGAATTCGGGACACAAAGGTAACAAGACAAAGTCTCTGCTCTCAAGTACTTAGAGACTCAGGGCAAAGGCAGGCAACAGGACATAAATAAACAAGATAATTTCAGAAAGTGATTAAGTGCTGGGAAGATAGAGAGAAGAGATAGATAATGCAGAAAAGGGGCTGGTGGAAGTGGAGAGTGTCTATTTTAAATTGGAAGACCTTTCTGAGGAGGTGACATCTGAGCTGGGCCATGAATGATGTGAAAGGACACCAGGTGATCTGGGGCTGGGCTTTCTCAGCAGAGGGAACACCAAGTGCAAAGGCCTAAGGCAACAAGGTTAGCCTGTTCAAGAAATAGCTAGAATACCAATGTGGCTGAAATTTAGTGAGCTGAGAAGAAAGTAGTAGTATGAGATGGGGGCTGAAGAAATTAACAAATGCCCAATGCTGTAGAGCCTTGTAGGTCCTGGTAAAGAGTTTCGATTTATTTTAAGTGCTGTGGGAGAACACTGGAGTGTGTGGAAATGTCCCAGTCTTATCACAGCCGGTTTAGCTCCTGTTTACCTCTAGCCGCTCTCTGTTATCTTATTGTGGTGAAGCAGCTGCCTCAACTTTCATTTGCCCTCTTAGAATCTCTTCTGTTTCCTATGGGTTTACCTGACAAATGTCACCTTTTGATACTGATGCCAGAGCCACATTAACTTGATCACACACTTGGGATGCCTTGGAACTGCCCAGAGCCTGTTCTACCATTCACTAAAATTATCTTTACTTTCTCTGACTCACTGCTGATAATCCTAGCTAGTTGTTAGAGAAACATCAAGGGGGTGAAGGTGGAGATAATTGTGGGAATTCACAGTGCCTGGATAGACAAAATGTGACTTGTATATGCCTCCCTGGGTGAGACAAATTGAAAAGCAAAGGAGGAATGCCCAGAACACTGGGCCTCCTTTGAAGTTTCTTGGCTGAAAGCAGCCAGATTCTTACTGAGTCTCAAGGTTCTCATCTAGGGAGTAAATGTTTAAATTTTGAAGAAAAACAGGCACCTTGTGATGGCCACGTACTTCAGGAACTCCTTGCCCCCTTGTTTTGCGCTTGCGCTTGGTGTATTGATATGACCCCAATAAAAGTGAAGACAAAGCTTGGCTTGGCGAGGCCTTTTGCCTCGAGCGTCTGGTTCCCAGGTCTCTCCTTTCTCCTACTAAGGTGTCTGGAGTAATCTTTTCATTCGTTGTCTCAGGGTTTGCTGGCCAAACCCGACAGATAATTAGCTTTGAAGTGTGGCATTCTGACACCACTTTACCAAACTCTCTAAGAAATGTTCACTTTTTTTTTTTTAAGAGAGACAGAGAGAGCGAGTTGGGGGGAGGGGCAGAGGGAAAAGGGAGAGAGAATTTTTTTTTAAAGATTTTATTTATTTATTTGACAGAGAGAGACACAGCAAGAGAGGGAACACAAGCAGGGAGAGTGGGGGAGGAAGAAGCAGGCTTCTGCTGAGCAGGGAGCCCGATGCAGGACTCGATCCCAGGACCCTGGGACCCTGACCTGAGCCGAAGGCAGACGCTTAACCATCTGAGCCACCCAGGGGCGCCAGGGAGAAAGAATCTTAAGCAGACTCCCACTGAGTGCAGGGCTGGATCCCATGACCCATGAGATGAGCTGAACTGAACTGAAATCACGACTCAGACGCTTAACTGACTGAGCCACACAGGCATCCCAGAAATGTTCACGTTTTTGAAAGAAATATTAACCCAAATGAGTTTTTCATCTGTAGAGTGTCATGACTTTAAGAAAGTGCCTTGGGAATCACCACATATACAGGTGTTCCCAGGATTAGTCCTTCTCAATTCTGCTTTTCAAAGTTCCTTGATTTTCTTACCTCTGACCAGTACTTCAAAAGCTCCCCAATCTTTCTTACACTTAATTCTCTTGGCAGTGGTATTAGGGGGATGGGAACCAGTGGGAAGAAGAGGGTGAGTCAGAGGCAAATGTTCTATTTTATTTTTTTTAAGATTTTATTTATTTATTTGAGAGCGAGTGAGTGACCGAGAGAGAGCACAAGCCAGGGAGGGGAGGGAGATGCGGAGAAAGAGGGAGAAGCAGACTCCCCGCTGAGCAGGGAGCCCGATGTGGGACTCCGTCCCAGGACCCCGGGATCATGACCTGAGCCAAAGGTAGATGCTTAACTGACTGAGCCACCCAGGCGCCCCAAGAGGCAAATATTTAAATTGAAAATTAGTTTTAAGCTAAGGATTTGTATTGTAGGTATATGCACACATATAAATTTATACTTAGTAAGGATACAAACCATTTCTAGAGAGAATGAATTCTAGTATATAATAAAAAGCTTTGATATTAATTAAAGTTTGCTTCCAAGTTTGTTAATAAAAAAAGACTCCAAATCATTTCTGTGGTCTTTAAAAGTAGTTATAATCATTTCTCTAGTTTATTGCCCATAATTCAATCAAGCTGATTAAGGAAAAGGAGCTAGGGAAAGCAATTATTTTATTACACGCATATTTGAATGGAGTGGCCTAGTAATTACTTTAGAGTTTATGTAAAGATTATCCTTTAGAAATTTTCATACATGTAAGATCTCAGAAATTTTATTTCTCCTATACCTAACATTAGCAGGTACCTTTAGTGACCCTAGAAATCAAGAAAGAGAAAGACATAGGACCCAAGAGAAATAGATCCTGCTCCAGAAAACAGTGAAATGAGGCTCTAGGAGAACTGCTGGACAACAAACCTGGAAAGCAGCTAGTCTTGACTGCAGCAGGAAGACTGGAAGAAATTTGGGGGGAAAATGTCATTTGATAGAATTTTTGATATGACAGTGTTTGAAAAAAATATATACATCAGAGATAAATAGTGTAAGAAAAGGGAAGTGTGGTGTGCCTGGGTGGCTCTGTCGGTTAAGCGTCTGTCTTCAGCTCGGGTCATGATATCAGTGTTCTGGGATGGAGCCCCACATTGGACTCCCTGCTCAGCGGTAAGTCTACTTCTTCCTCTCCCTCCGTGATCTCTCTTGCTTTTGCTCTCTCTCAAATAAATAAATAAAATTAAAAAAAAGAAAAAGGAAATGCAAGGAGTAACACCATGAAAACCAAAAAGTAAAACAATAAATGAAAAGAAATCAAACTAGAAGACTAGGCTCCATAGTGTACACTATTTGCAGACTAAATTACATATTCTTCATGGATTTCTCTAAAACAGCTACACGGTTATCTAAGAATGGGTGAGGGAAGGTGTTAGGATCATACATCAGTTAAATCTCTCATCTGTCTTCTCAGGAATTGAATAGATGTCTCAAAGAGATAAATCAAGAATGGTCTGTATTAATAGAGATGAAGTACACTATCTCCACTGTTAGAAACAGTCAAAAGAGTTAAAAGTGATTCTAACTCTCAATGTTATGATCATTAGATTCCTGTCTCCCACTATGTCTTCTGAAGTATATGACTTGAGTCTGTCCTGCTATGTATCTTTATGGCATTTCTGATGTCCATCCCACTTGAGGAACTTTAAAGAATCACTGAGCTACAGTCTTATTCATTCTTGTCTCATTCATTCAAGAAATACATTGAATGCCTGCTATATGTGTGTGTGTGTATGTGTGTGTGTGTGTATAGTACATATATAGTAGATATAAATATACGAGGTACTATGGTAGGTACTAAACTATGAGGCAGTAAACTTACTACTGAGAGATTGATTACATTTCTTTAATTAATTTTGCCTTACTTGTAGATAGATATAGAAGAAAATAATCAGAAACGTGGTATGTGGTATGCAGGGAGCAAGTTCAAACGTGTCTTTTCTTTTTATTTTGAACTTGACCCACGTGTATATCTTTTAGCAAAATAAGCAAACCAAAAGAAGCAGAGGCAAGCAAATAAAAATCTTGTATTTCCTACTTCTTTCCTATGAAAGCATTATTAGAAAGTTTGTGGCCTACGGACCACAGTTTTAGTTACTTGTTCTATGATAATCTTTATCTATTTCTGCCAGTTACTCTGCTCAGTCATTACATACATTGTGCAAAAGAAGAAACTTATTAACAGAGTGAATTGTTAGAAAACAGTCCTGCTGATATTTCCAAAATGCACTTTGGATCATATCAGCCATCAGTTTAAAAATGTCCGAAATTTCTATTTTGTCCACAAGATAAAATCTACGTGGTTCCTCCTCTATATCTTACCCTCCCCTTTCCTTCTGTTTCTTTCCCTCCCTTTCCTAAACTAGTCAGTGACAAAGCCATCTGGTAGGCAGAGTAAGCCAGGTATAGGGATTGCTCAGTGTGAAGAGTCAAAGCCCAAGCAGAGTAAGACATCCATACAGAAGTGGGGGCAGTCTGGTATTGAGTGTCTGATGAGGGTGAGGAGATCTATCTCAAGGTAGCAAGGTCCAAGTAGAGTCAGGAGAGCATCCACATAGAAGAAGGTGCAATATAAGTTTTAAAAGATTAGTTACGTACAGGAGGATTTATCAAACAAGTAAAAGATATTAAGGAAAATGGGAGTCAGTTTTCTCAGTGTGAGAGAGGAGTTACAAATACAGAAAGAGAGGCAACTAGAATGAATCCAGTGGTATTGTATTATAATTGGAAGTATGTGATCTGGTTATGTACTGATACATTACAAATCATCTCCAAATGCAGTGGTTTGAAACACAATGATAATTTTTTTATTTATCATGATTTCTGTGCATCAGGACCTTGGAAAAGGCACACTGGGACAGTTTATCTCTGGGGGCTCAGATGAAAAGACTTGAAAGCTGGGGATTTCTTGGTAACTGGGAGCTAGAATCACCCAAAGGCTCACTCACATGTCTAGAGTTCCATGCTGTATTACCTGGGGTCTCTACTGGGGCTCTTGATAGAATATGTACACCTGTCCTTTCTTTGTGGCTCTCTGCTTTTTCACAGGATGATGACTGGGTTCCAAAAGGACCAGAAAGAAGCTGTATAATCTTTTAAGACCTAGATTGGAAGTCCCTTAGTCTCATTTCTGCCATACTGACAAGTATTAGTCAGCTTAGGATGACATAACAAAATACCAAAGACTGGGTGGCTTTAAAAACAGAAGTTTATTTTCTGATAGCTTTAGACACTGGGAGATCAGGATCAGGGTTCCAGCATGGTTGGGTTCTGACAAGATAGCTGCCTTCTCTCTCTAGTGTCGCCTTATATAAGGCTACTAATTCTATGTTGAGGGCCTCACCTTCATGACTTTATTTAAACCTAACTAACTCCCAAAAGCCCCATTCCAAATACCATAACACTGAGGGGTTAGGGCTTCAACATATGAATTTGAGGGGACACAAAGTGCATAGCACCCTGATTCAAGATAGGAGATGGGCCTAGATCTAATTTCCAAATGAGAGGAGTGTTAACGGGTTACATAAAAAAAACATGTAGATCATATGTGATGGGAGACCTTGTTATGGCCATCTTGGAAAATGCAATCTGCCACCTTATATGTGCATGTATGCACATACATATACATATATATGTGCATACATGTATGTGTGTATGCATATTCCCTAACTTTGTCCAATGAGAGGGCCCAAGAGTAGTAACAATGCCCAACAGCATTGAGTACATCCAGATCTTGACTTCTAAATATCACTCTTCATTATAGAGAACTGGGAATCCTTAGGGAAATGGCTGACTCAAGAGCTAAGGAAAGAACAAGATGAGTTTAGAACCAGTTGTGATAGAATCAAAGAATGATGCGGGGTACCAAAAGGATACAGGGGTCAACTTAAAGGCCAGCTCCACTGGCCAACTCTGGAACCATTTGAATATCAAAACAAATAATGAAAGTAACTGATTACATAAACTGCTGAATTAAATAAATAAAACCTTTAGTGAGGAATGGGATATATACATAGTTTCAAATTATCTCCTCATGCAAATATTAATTATTTACAAAAGTTAGAAAAGGCATTTCATGGGTGCCTGGGTGGCTCAGTCGGTTAAAAGTCTGCCTTCAGCTCAGGTCATGATCCTAGGATCCTGGGATTGAGCCCTGCATCAGGCTCCCTGCTCAGTGGGGAGTCTGCTTCTCCCTCTACCCCTACCCCCGCCCTGGCTTGTGCTCTCTATCTCTCTCTCTCTCAAATAAATAAATAAAAATCTTAAAAAGAAGAAGAAGAAGAAAAGGCATTTCACAGTGAGGATATCTGATATAGACCATTTTAACTGAGTGATCAAAGTGATCATCATTAACGGGACAAATTGAAATTACATGCCTGATAGGATGCAATGAGAAAGCCCCTCTTCTATGATATTCCTGCAGAAGATGCATAACTTGAATCAAATTATGAGGATGCATCAGACACTCAAATTGAGGAACAGTTAACAAAATAACTGGCCTATAATCTTTTATAGTGTCAAAGTCAACACTGAAGAACCATTTCCAAATGAAGAACATCAAAAAGTCTAGATGGCCTGAACCGGACGTGTTCACTGTAAAGAGCTTTATCAAGACCGTGGAAAAACCTGAATGGAGTTTGAAACTTACATGACAGTAATGTATCAATGTTGATTTTTTAATTTTGAGATTGTATTATGGTTATATTGGAAAATATTTTTATTTGTAGGAGACACAGTAAAGAATTCATGAGGGATGTCACATCAGCAATGTACTCTCAAGAGATTCAGGAAAAAATGTGTTGTTGTTTTTGTTGTATACTTGTGATTTTTTTTTTGTAAGTGGGAGGTTGTTCCAAATTATATTTTTTAAAATAACACATGGCTTAGTACACATTCAAATTGCTTATATATCTTGTGTATGTAATCCACAAACCTTCCAATTTTGTATATTACCTTATATCTTACCACTTCCCTGGAATCACCCCATGCTTTAGTCCCAGAGCTGGTCAAGCTTTCTCTCATCCTTTTACAGGAATACTGATACCTCTTTCCCTTCTCTCTCCTAGAAAATCTTTCCTTATTCTCTGTGACCCATTGAAATGCTCTTTCCTGTGGAAACTTTTCAACTCTCCTGAACACCATTACTTAGGCCCTCTCTTCCCATCAGCTTTATACATTATTCTGTGGGTATTGTCACGAAGGAAAGACCTGTAATACACTCATCTTCCCATTCCTGGGACTTGTCACAATCCCTAGAACATAGGAGCAGCTCAATGCATTGTGTTGAATGAAAGAACACTAAATTAATGGATAAAGTGTTGGAGCTGTTTTTTAATATTGTGTTTCAAAAGGAATGCTGTTGTAACTCTTAATCCTATATATCACATAAACTAATGGACATATGATCTCTTGGGGAGCTTGTAGTGGCCCTATTATACATGTACTTCATTATATGTCCCTTCAAATCATTTTTTTTTTTTTAGAGTAGAATGAAAATAGAGGAAAGGAAAGAAATGGAGCAAGGGAGAAAAGAAAGGAAGGGAGAGAGATTAGAAGGGAGGGGAATAATTTTGAGTTTGGCAAATCCAGTGAATTGGTAAGACTTATCATTTCTAATATCTGGTCAGCACAGCTGCTTGGGCACAGCAGACCGCATATTTACTTTAGGGTAGACAAACCTGCATGTGACCGCCAACTCTGCCGCTTTTCAGTTATGTCATCTCGGGCAACTTAGTTAACTTCAGTGATTCTCAGATACTTCATCTTTTAAATGAAAATAATACTATGAACTCCATAGGTTCGTTGCGATGATGAGAGGGAACATTTTAATAAAGAGCTTAGCATTATGCTTGGAATATTATAAGTTCTTAGAAGGCAGTAGCTCTTATTTTTATTATACCTAAGATTTTGATGCTCTGTACTCTCTAACTGATAAACTATCACCTTGTTGTACTTTATCAATAAGTTAATTCACTAGAATAAATACTTGAAAGTATGAAGCAACAAAATCCTACTTCTGAAAAATCTAATAGTTTTATTTTTTTATCTATAAAAGTGTCATGTTTATGATTACAGGTTTTACTTTCAATTTGGTTATGTTCCAAGTAAGATGTGTTTCCAAGTTAGTTGTGTATGAGAATAGACAATTGGACATTTTGCACATGTAAAGCATCTTCTTTGGTTTTGACAAGATGAGAGGTATATTGTGCTTAGTTCTTAGGATCATTTTCTTACTTTCCAGACAAAAGGTTTTTTGTTGCGAATCTGTCAGTCTTAAATCTCATGGGATATGCTCTCTTCAACCCTCCTTTCTCTTGTTTTTTGAGTAAATAATTATACTGTGTTTTCCTCCTAATGCATACATTGCTCTAAATCAAAGCTCTCTACAAGAAAAATTTACATAGAAATGAATCACATAGTAAGTATTAATGGTGTTTTGAAATAATAAACAGCAGCTATAAAGGCTTTTAGGCAAGTCAAACTAAAAAAAATAAAATAGAGGTTACCAAGTTCAGGCTGATGTTATTTTTCACATACTTCTCTTAGAATTTGAAAATCCATAACAATAAAATCTCCCAAACTGGAGGCAACAAAAGATTTCAGATAGTAAGCCCAAGATATCACACTTCTAACTTTAAGGTCACAGAAAGTGAGAAACCTAAGCAAAGAGACCCATTCAGTCTGTATTTGTCTGTAACCTCCAGTATTATGTGTGAATTTCTATGGTGTTGATGTCCACATTCCTCGCATGAGTTGCTGAAGGAATTTCTGCACACCACTTCCCTCAGTATTTACTCTAAACAAGTCAGCAACCACTATTCACCCTTTTGAGTTTGAAGAACTTTCTTTTTGTGTGCTTTGAAAAGTGTTGTGTAATATTGGAAATTTCCAGGGTGTTGCTCATGTTCAAGGACAGATTTAAACAATGAGGAGACATCAGGCTTGGAAGAGTGTCTGAAAACAAAGACCACCTACCACCTATATCCTGTATGAGGAAAAAACGTTGTTTGGAAAATGCTGTGAGTTGATGTATCATTGAACACACATACACTAGTGTAATTATTACTGGTAAGTCCCTCTTCTCATGCTTTATAGCTGTATTGCTGGATCTTTAACAGTGCTCAAGAGCTACACTTTGCACTGTGGATTTCAGAGGCCACCTAACAAGCCACCCATATTTTGGAAGCAGTGAGCAGGAGGATTAATGAGTTGCTTAGCTCCCCCCACCACTTGAATGAGTATTTATTGATTCTGACAGAGGCATAGGGAAGTGAATGATAAGAGAGTAGAGTTGCATACCTCACCTGGCTCTCTGCCTTAATTTGTTTGTGAAAATGAATTAAGACTGATGGCAAATAAGATCGTGCAGGAAAGATAGGACACAGAAAACTATAATGGTCACAGAAAGGGAGAGCAGTGACTAAAAAAATCCAGTTTTTAGCCAGGTGCTATTTTTATAATCTAGGATTTTAGGCACACATAAGCTATTTTAATATCATGCGTATGAATACATTCACAAAGTTATATGCAGTTTACAGCCTTAAAAACAAGATTTTCCTAACTTGCAGCACTGTAAGCTCGATTTCATGTACCTGAGTCTGAAAAAAAAAAATTAGATTGTGTTCTTTTAGTCACATACATCATCACCAATAAAAGAGATTTCTGGTGTTCAACCACAATGGCACCCTTGTTAAAGATGCATGAAGTCAATGGAGTAGACCTTATTTCTCTACAGCTGTGGAGGCCCTGGAGGTCTGGCAGTGATAAACATTTGTCTGTCACTTAATGAGGCATAAATGACTCAGAAGAGAAGATATAATTAATGTGTGGGGGCCCGGGGGGTTGATTGTTTGCTTTTTTGTTTGGTTTGGTTTGGTTTTTGATAAGGCATGCTGTTGGCCAGATCAAAAATAAGGTTAAGAACGCAATGCTCTTGGTACCCTCTCATTCCATGTGGTCTTTAGCGTCTCTTGTTTTGATGGGGTAAAAATTAGAGTGAAGACACAATCAGCTGGGCCTCCATGTGGCTCTACTTTTGTATTAGCTTCCTAGGGCAGGTGTAACAAAGTACTACAAACTGGGTGGCTTAAAATAACCAAAATGTATTGTCTCCTGGTTCTAGAGGCTAAAAGCCTGAAACAGAGTGCTGTCAGGGCTATTCTTCCTCTGAGATCTGTGGGGAAGAATCCTTCCTTGCCTCTTCTAGCAGCTGCTGTTTGTCTGCAGTTCTTGCTATTCCTCAACATGTAGACACATCGCTCCAATCTATGCCTCTGCTGTCACATCGCCGTCTTTTACCTGAGTGTCTCTGCCTCTGGATTCCCCTCTTTTTAAAAGGACACCAGTCATAATTGTATTAAGAGCCCATTCTACTCCAGTATGAGTTCGTCTTAACTAATTACCTCTGCAAAGACCCTTCTAAATAAGGTCACATTCTGATGTACTAAAGGTTAGAACTTCAGTATATGTTTTTGAAGGACACAATTTAACTTACACAATTCTCAGTTGTTTTTTCCCTAAACCTAATTATGTTTTGGATGATATATTTACATGGAAGAGGGTGAGAAGCACATCCCAGTAAGAAACAAAATTGTTTGGGGTACTTAGTGTTATGTTTGAATTTTATTGACTCTCTTACCTGCTCAATCTAATTACTATATTCTCACTTTGTTAGATTTTAAAAATTCTAGAATGTTTGAAGAACAGAATTTCCTAGTTTATGATTTGCCTGATGAAATTTTTTAAATAAATTGAAATTAATTAATCTCTTTTATTGACTAACTGCTAATGATTCAGCAGTTTCCACAAACCCCTAAATCTGTCTCTGATTCCGATTCTCTTCAGATAGGCCCCTAACTCTGGTTATAAACCATATGCCTACTATGTGCCAGGGCTCTGGGCAGGACACTTTTCATACAACTCTCCCTAAATCCCATTATGCTGGCATTATTCTATCCATTTTACATATACATGAACAAAGTAATTATAGTTATGTGAGTCAGTCACTTCTTATAAATTGTTAAATGCAGAAAACCCACCCTTCTGAATTCTCCCATAGCCATATAACTGGCTTGACTAATTTTCCTCACTGACTTGACTGGTTGTTAGGCATTATGTACAGACTGTTTTGTTGCTATTTTAATTTGGCCTGTGCTTATTATAGTGGAGGGAAAAAAGCACCCTGAATTTATCTCATGAAAGATTTTTTTCTCCACTAATCTTTTTGAAGACTGATCATTTTTTTCTGCTTTTCTTTAAATTAGAAGGGATATAATTTTACTTTAGTTAATTGTAGAGCACAGACTCAGCATTTGTAGCCATTATCAGTATGACAGTGCATGTATTTACCTGGTATAACCAATATTGAATTCAATGCAATCTACAAAATTTTATACTTTAGCCTTAATATGGCAACTGATATTTTTAAGACAAAATCCCCAGTCCTTGTCAACTTATAGGAATGTGAGGAAATAACTGACTTTTTTCCAATGGTAAGATTAGGTTTTGTCCACTGAAATATCCTTTCTTGACTCCCCGTTCTAATCATCTCCATGTGTGATTTATCACTATATAGCAGCAAGAGAAGGTTCTGTTAGTCCCTACCTGAATATTACACATTAAATGAGACTCTGACTCCCCACCTTGGTTCAGAAGTCGCGTCCAGCTCTGAACTCAGTTCCTTTGTGCTACTGCTCATTACACTCTGCACACCAACCACCACCCTAGCTAGCTTGGGGTTAGTTTCTCAGCAAGAGCTGGTTCTTTCCTTCCCAGGATCCTCCATTCACACTCTTCCCTCTGCTTTTCCAGGGCTGTCCCTTCTATTTATTCAGGCCTCAGTTCATATTTGGAACATTTCTTCATGGCTGCCTGCCTTGCTTACTCTATTAGATTCCCCCATGTCCTTCTCCTTCATGTCACCTTCTGCTTTGTTTATTTCCTTAGGAGCACTTAACACCCTTCATAATTTGTTTACCTTTTATTGCTAGGTCTCCCTGTAGACAGTTAAGCTCTGTGAATGCCGAGAATATGTCTGTTTTGTTGACCACAATACACCCAGTTTCTGTCTCATTGCCTGGCCCATATTAGGTGTTCATTAAATATTTATGGAAGAAATGAATAGGCATTTAATACTTGGTTTCCCTGTGAAGTCTTGGTACATTTTTATTATGTTTGGTTTTGTCAGTCTGCTTACTATTATATGGAGGAAATCAAAGAAATATCAAGGTATGGAATATTCTGCTTTTATTTTTGCTTTTTGTTATGTGTTTGAGTGACAAAGTTAAGATTTTAGGAATTTTATAGCTAATTGAAAGCTCTTTATTTTTTCAAAGATTTTATTTATTTATTTGACAGAGAGAGACACAGCGAGAGAGTGAACACAAGCAGGGGGAGTGGGAGAAGGAGAAGCAGGCTTCCCGCGGAGCAGGGAGCCCGACGCGGGGCTCGATCCCAGGATCCTGGGATCATGACCTGAGCCAAAGGCAGACACTTAATGACTGAGCCACCCAGGTGCCCCTTGAAAGCTCTTTTATTTATTTTTTTAAAAGATTTTTTATTTATTTATTTGAGAGAGAGAGAATGAGAGACAGAGAGCATGAGAGGGAAGAGGGTCAGAGGGAGAAGCAGACTCTCCGCTGAGCGGGGAGCCTGATGTGGGACTCGATCCTGGGACTCCAGGATCATGACCTGAGCCGAAAGCAGTTGCTTAACCAACTGAGCCACCCAGGTGCCCGAAAGCTCTTTTAAAGACAATATTTTAGGGTGCCTGGGTGATTCAGTTGGTTAGGCATCTGACTCTTGATTTCAGCTCAGATCATGATCTCAGGGTCATGAGATTGAGCCCCACGTCAGGGGGCATGGAGCCTGCTTAAGATTCTTTCTCTCCTTCTCCCTCTGCTCTTCCCCCACACATGCACACATGCACTCTCTCTCAAAAATAATAATAATAATAATAATAATAATAATAATAAAGACTGTGTTTGACCATAATATACCTCCATCACTATGTTCTAAGAGTAACAAAAGTCATCATTCTCCTGTTTGTGCCTCACATTTTACATAGGTTAATTGGGAACATAAAAGACAAAGATAGGGGCATCTGGGTGACTTACTCTGTTAAGCATCGAACTCGTGATTTAGGCTCAGGTCATTATCTCGGGGTCATGCGATCAAGCCCCACTTTGGGCTCCACACTCAGCATAGAGTCTGGTTGTGATTCTCCCTTTCCCTCTGCCCCTCCCCTTGCTTGCGCTTGCTCCCTCTCTCGCTCGCAAAATAAATAAATAAAATCTTAAAAAAAAAAAGATGAAGATAAACTTAATACTGAATTCCAAAGCACAAATTTAAAAAAATGTAACTCTCTATCCCTTCTGAAAAATATAAGAGATCATGAAAAATGTTTAGCTATAAAAACTATTCATACCTCTCATAGGTTTCTGGGGAATTGTAATGTTGATATAAGTACTACAAATAATGACTCAATTATATATATGAAATGGTTCAATTGGTGGCTACTCTCTATTACCATCAGAGTATTAAAACTGCATTTGTTTAAACCATTAATGTGATACATTGTTCTTTTAAAAAATTCCCCATGCTAATTGTTGGCTATTTTTCATATCTCTTCAGGACCCAGCCCATAATGATATATTAAATAAGCACTCCATACATATTAAACAAATAAGTAGGCATTAAATATATCCCATTAAATTGAGATTGAAGTATGCATATCCGTATTGTGAACTTTCCTAAACATCACCTTCATCCTGTAGTGTAATGTCTGGGAGCAGGGGTTTGGGGGCATGTTTATCAACTTTGCCACTTAGTGCCACTCAACTATCTTTTCTTATAATGTTACTTATCTCACTAGGAGTTCCTGAGACGCCGTATGCAATACTGCATACATCTTAAGCACCCAGTTAGCTGGTTATTGAAATTATCAGTCAGGCTGTAAAACAGATAGCCATTTGTGATCTCTTCTAGCTCCTTAATCAAATAACTTCAAATACCTTTTTAAAGGCCCTATCTGGATAGCGTTTTCTAGAAACTCTAGGTAATATGCATAAGGCAAATTTGTTCAATAATAGCTAAAATATTAAAATATATGCTTGATTTATTCTACATACTACAAAATTTCCAATGGCAATTAGAAAATAATAACAAGTCTCACTGGGGGTTACTGATAAATGTTATGTTTTGGCATTAGCTAACTACATTCTAATATGCAGTAGGTATCTTTTGCCCAATTACAGTGTACTTTTCTTTAATTTTACCTGTAGGGGTCACTGGTGTCACAGGGCAATCTTCCTCTCTGTTTAGGTTTTGATGGGTAATTACCTGCTGACAGGTAATGTATTATAGGAATAAGGTAATATATTCTTACGATTTACTATTCAGTAAGGAATTCATTAACATAAAGATTATGACCTAGAATATACCCTTGGGAAACTTTCATGTTGATATGCTTTTATTTGGAAGGTGAGTCACTATGTTTGCTAGTGGAAAATGGTTGACAGAAACTTCATTTTTACCTTACTTCTTATTGGATATAACTATGGGGTTCAGTCAAATGACAATGAACCAAGAAAAAAAGTGAGTCATTCATTTAAAATTTATTAAATGGATATATCCTTCAATATCATAAGAGGTATGATTGTCATAAGAAAAATGCATTATGTAAACCTAGTTAATGAAACTAACTTCACACATTTTATTAGGTATGTTAGCAAATTCTAAATAGTAGCCTTCATTCCATTCAGGTTGTTAATATAATAGAGACTATAAGAGATGCTTTGCATGAATTATTTAGTTAAGATGGTGACAATAAACCTTAGCATTTGATAATCTAATGCAAATTCAATTTTTGTATGCATGTAACTAATTCTTTTATATATGATATTTGCCTAAGTATCAAATAATTAATCTTTACATAACAAGTTTTTTTTTAATTGGTGAAAATAGCCCAATTAGACTTATTGTTGATCTGATTCTTCTCTTTGAACAAAGGTGAAGATTTGGAGTTTAGAGACAAATTGGACTAAATCCAATTCATTTCTCTTTCTAGAACAAAAATGATGTCAGCCAGGGAGACATCTTAAATGTAGAAAATCTCCATGTCCTGACTGGGGAGAGTGTAGCATCCACAGGCAATAATACCTCTGCTGTGTTGGTCAGAGAACAGTACAGGGAATTCATTGCTGCTGTGTTTGTTTTTTGTGGGGAATAAACTAATGTGACCAAAAGAATAAAGGAAGTTTGGTAATTTTTCACTAAGGTTTATATTGGCAATAAAATCAATTCAGAGAGTTTATTTTTAAGAAACTGATTTTTTAAAAATTCAAAGCCAAAAGTGGCAATGATACCATCCCAAATCTATAAAATAGTTATGTAACTCTCTAATTGTTAAGAACTGGATCCATCAGGTTCTTGCAAAATTAATATAGGATTTTAAAAGTTAATTTTTAATTCCTTGGAAATTTCTTCATAACCTTTCCCTATTTCACAATGAAAGACAAACACTATCTTGAAGTTGAAATGCAAGTGAATTCTGAAAAAAAAATGTATTTGTACTAGAACGGCAAATGTTTGACAGAAATTGGAAAGTGGCTCTTAAAGAAACTCTCAGCAGGAGAGCCATAATTAGTTTTAAGATTTCTAGTGGCTTTTCAGATCAACAGGACTTTGTTTGCTGTAGCATCTTAAGGTATCTAGGGTACATTCAGTCTTCAAATATCAAGGGATCTATGTTTTACTGTAGTCAAAGAGCAATGTGAAAATATATGTGAAAGTCACAACAAAAGTTCCAAGTAGAAGTCATTTAACTTGAGGTCAGCTCTCTTTACATGGAATATATATTTAGACTTTTCAATCTTAAAAATAATCATTGTATAACCCTCCCATACTGTATGGATTTGTATGTTTATTTTGAGAAAAAAATCCTCTTCCAATCTTTTGTGTGGTATTTTGGTTTTGGAGATAAGATATAAAAATACACACAATAAAAATATATATTTTGGGGGCACCTGGGTGGCTCCGTTGTTAACCGTCTGCCTTCGGCTCAGGTCATGATCCCAGGGTCCTGGGATCGAGTCCCACATCGGGCTCCCTGCTCTGTGGGAAGCCTGCTTCTCCCTCTCCCACTCTGCCTGCTGTGTTCCCTCTCTCACTGTCAATCTCTGTTGAAAAATAAATAAAATCTTTAAAAATATATATATATATATATTTTTTAGCTTACATAGCAGTGATGGGAAAACAAATCATCATTTTAATTTTATATATCAAATTTGTCTGAAAACTAAATCTGGTAAATTTTAAAACTCACTGGAAAAGGACCACAAAGGCAGAGAACTTCATATTGGCATTAATGAATTAAATAAGTAAATATTTTTTGAGCCTATATGATATACTAATTTTTGTTTAGATAGAGAAGTATAAAATGTGGCTTTCAACTTACCATTAGTGGATAAGAAATGAAAATAAGGTAAAAAAATGATCAAAATATAGAATTATTTGCCAAATGAATGAAAATATTACAAATAATTTGCCAAGAAAGGAATGATATTCCTATCTGTCAAACATCATCATGAACAACAATTATTTGTGACAGTTTTAAGCACAAAGTCAAGCACAGCAAGTCCATGACTTCTAAAAGCTGGTGATCATATCCTTATTTTATAGATGAGGAAACAGAGGATCACAATAGTAAGGGACTTGTCCAGCGACACACATAAAAATTAATGATAGAGTGTGCCATTAGAATAATGAAGGTGAAATGAACTATGGCAACAAGCCTGAATTGGTTTTCATGCCTATAGTAATACCTCTGCCCTCCTGCCCTCCACTTTATGCCCTGCTCCTAAAATAATCTTCCAGAAATGCCTTTGATCTATCACTGACTTGTTTAAAGACCTCTTCCGGGCTCCATGAAATCTAAACTTAAGGCTGCTTTCCTGACTTTTTTTCTCACTGCCTTTCCCTCCCTCTATGCAAACTAAGTACAAATCAAGCTATTCTCCAAAACACTCTGAACATCTTTAAATGTATGCCTTTGTGCATATTGTCCTTTCACCCCGTAATGCCTTGCCTCTTATCTCTTCAACTGCAAGCTTATTCATCCTATGTTCTGCTCAAAAACCACCTCTGGGGCCTTCCTTAATCTCTTCCAGTTGGAATTAATCTCTCCCATACTAAGCCTATTATACCTCTGGGGTATATATCCATTGCTCCTAAAAAACTGAAAGTTCATTGAAGACTGAGACCTTCAATCTATCATATTTGTATCATCTGCAGTTCATTGAATAACTTACATATAGCCACAGAGAAGTAGCAATGACATAGCAATTTATTAGTAATAACAATAAACATAATTAAAATAGATGACTTTTATTAGGCACTTACCCCGTAGCAGGCAGTAACCTAAGTGCTACTGATGGAATCAGAATTTGAAGCCAGACAGTCAACTCCAAGATCCTTGTTTTTAGCTGTGTAGGTTCTGGAGTCAGCTGTTCTAGATTGAATCCTGATTCTAACCACTTACTGGCTGAGTGATCTCTCTGTTCCTCAGAGCTTCATCTTTAAAGTGAAAATATTAATAGTGTTTACCTCAGGTTTTTAAATAGATTAAAGTTAGGTAATTTGTGTTAAGTGTTTAGGGTAGTGCCTAGCACATAGCAGTGCTGATTAGTAATTAACTCTACTTATTATAGATTGTTCTAAGTATTTGGTGAGTTAAATTAACTCAACTATCTTGGGTAAAACACTTCTTACTTTCTCACCTCCTATCGCTTTAAGGACCTACCCGTGAGCCAACTCCCCTTGAAGTCATTCCCAATATCATCAGGATTATTCTTTCACAGTGTGGTACACTCCTGATTTTCCACAGCATCTAACTCTAACATCTGTTAACTTCAGGAAATAGTTATGGTCAGCTATGGTTAGCAATAATGTAAGAAATAGCTATGGAATTACCAACTTTTTCTCATGGATAATAGAAAAATGATTATCTAATCTTTTGTGTTTTGAATCTAATCTTTCCACTGACTCACCTAAACATGTAAAAACTATTCTTGTGGTTGGCAGAATACTTTGAAAATCCTGAGTAGGAATATTTAAAACAAAAACTCTATACTTGGTCACAACTACAGCAGAATTCTAATTTATAAATTGGAAGGCAAAAACCTCTCAAGGTCCCCAGGTAGCGTTAACATCAAAGATGAAGTGTTTACTCAATATTCTAGTAAAATCCCAATTTAATTCAATCTTTTCCCATACAAGAATTGTTTTGGTATCTGAGGAACCATACTCAATTTTCTAGGTTATATTAAAGCATGTTTTTGATGAGGTAATACATAAAGATGTATTTTCCTATAATGAAAAGTAAACATATAGTAGGCATTTTCCCTGAATAAGATGAAAGGATTTTATACTTGTCAGGAATTGATAGCTTGTTAGGTCAGCCATACGCCATGATATGGTTCAGGAGGGTGACAAAAATAACCAGAGAAGTGGTCGCAATGTATTTTGATGTTGCTGTGTTTTGGTCATGCCTTTTGGAATTGAAACATGATAGTAGTCTAAATCAGTCACTGGCTAATTGGTTTTCAGCACTAAAATAACTTTTTGTTTCTTTTCTCTAGTTATTTAATGAGAATAATTTATACAATATTAGGTATTTTATATTTTAGTATTGGGTGTTATTTTATATTTTAGTAGGATCATACTTTGGTGGGATCATAGCAAATACTAACCTGCTTTGACTCAGTCCTAAAGTCTTGCAAGATGAGATATATATATATATGTGTATATATATCTATATTTAAGTATCTGAGATCATCTTAAGGCAGCAAAGATTATCATTACAGTGGCAAAGATTAGGAAGAAAGAAAGGGAGAGTGTGACATAAAATGAAGTGGAAAAGAAAAAGCCTAGAAATCTAAAAGCTGAGTTCTCTCTCAGGTTTCTCTATGGGATTGTGATCCCTTATACAGGCCACTTTCAGCTTTTCTGCTACAAGTGTGAGGAAATGAGAAAATAATATCAACTACTTCAAATGCATGTACCTGGATTTCATGACAAAGGAGATTTGATTCCATTAGGCATTTGGACATAGACCTTTCAAGCCCTAAGGAATCCTTGGAAACAAACATTTTAGCGAAGGCCTAGGAACCTCTAATAACAAATTATTTCTTTCTCTTTAACATAATGATGTTCAAATGTAAGTTCTACATATTTTGAATTCCATAAAAGGATATGTGGTAGTATAATTTACAGATAAATCGTAAATATTTGAAAAATCAATTCCACAGCATCTCTGATCTAATTCTAACTTCTTCTATTTTAAATTTTACTGTTTTTTAATTTTAATTCCAGTACAAACATAAAATTCTAAATTCTTATTACTTAAAATTTTAGCACTAATCAGAGAGAATAAAAGGCAATATACTCAACCAATATCTGTTGCTATTGTTAAAACTGGCATTGATCAGTAAAGCCTTTCTTAGGAGTAAACTTAGGAGTAAACTATCTCACTATATTACTGTAAGATAATCCTAAATGGACATTATTAAACAGAGACAGGCAGTGCACATATTTTTCTTCTCCCTTTAACACCCTTTTTAGCTAATATGCAGGACTGAATTTTTCTCCCCTCCAGTTCCCATTCCTGCCATTTCCTAGGATGTGACATATACAATACTGGGATAAATACAAACATTTGATAGTGTTCACAATTTGAATCTAACAACTGGAGGTGGAGCTCCCCCTCTCATGAGAACACAGACTGAAACCTGGAATGCAACTTTAACAAGCTGCAAGTCTAAAGACATAGCCTCCCTGCTAAGAATAGCACAAAAACAACCAACTGACTTTGCAGCTGACAGAATTTGCAATGTTTCTATTGTCCCCACAGCGCAGAAGCCCCCAAATCTGAAGATATGATTAGGTTGTTCTGCATGTGAGGATCAAGAAGCCAGGTGAAAACAACCACAAATTAGGATGGAGACAGGGAGAAATAAACTTAGAGAAAGAAAGTGACAATGAGCTTATAAACAAAAATTCTAAAGCACATGAAGAAATCAAATAACAAATACAGCCAATCAAATCAAGAATTGGCACATTCACTTCAAGCTAAATTAATTTTATGAAATATTCCAATAAAGACTTTGGATATCTACATTTATGATACTGAAATTGATAAATGGAAGAATACTTCTATTTTTTAAATGGCAAGGAATTATTTTTTAAAAAGAAGAAAAATGAAAATGGCTAGGCATGAAAGAGAACAAATTCTATACACTTAAATAAAAATTATGGTTATTAAAATTTGAAAAATAATTTCTACATTAGAGTAGAAGAGAAAAGCAGTGAATTGGAAGAATAATTTAAGGAATTCGTTAAGAATGCAGTATAGAGAACAAAGGTAGAAACTATAGAATATAAACTCAAAATAGCATGGTACAAATAAATTCAAATATATTAGTTAATTAAAATACTGTGAATGGCTCGAACTCACCTATTAAAAGACAGATTACAGATTGGATTTTTTTTTTTAATACAGCTGTAAGTTGCTAGCAAGAGGTATGATAAGGTGGTGTGAATACTAACCATAAGAAAACTAGTACAGCGGGCGCCTGGGTGGCTCAGTTGGTTAAGCGACTGCCTTCGGCTCAGGTCATGATCCTGAAGTCCCGGGATCGAGTCCCACATCGCGCTCCCTGCTCAGCAGGGAGTCTGCTTCTCCCTCTGACCCTCTTCCCTCTCATGCTCTCTATCTCTCATTCTCTCTCTCTCAAATAAATAAATAAAATCTTTAAAAAAAAACTAGTACAGCAATATTAATATAAGATGGCATAGAATTTAAGGTAAAATATTAATAAGGATATCATGGACAAAAAGAAAGGGAAAAATGCACTTAAGAAATGTTAACAATAATGAGCTTATTTGCAACTAAGAACTAAGAGTCTTGAAATATTCAGAGTGAAACAGGCATAATTACAAGAAGTGAATTCCTCCATGATATTAGTAGATTTCAAGGAATGCTAGTTGAAGCAGACTAAATATATAATAAATATATACAGAATTCTATACCCAAAAATGCATACATAGATTAATAATTAAATTGATAATGTAGTAGATTACAAAGGAAGTGTTAACATAGTTCAAATAATTGGCAATAAATCATATTCTATGACACTAATAATCAGAGATCATAAAAAAATTAAATGTCCTGTTAAATAACACATTCATGTGTTGAATTACAGTGGGAATTATGGGAAACAGGAAATAAGTAGAAGTGAATGGAAAATTTAAAAATATTATATATATATACACATACATGTTTTGAGATATAATTATCTCAAAACCAGTTCAATGCAGTTAAAAATGTCAGCTTTATTTTATAGTATTATATGAACTTTTTTTAAGAAAAATGATTAAAAATAAATGAGGTATACATTCACCTCAAAAGAAACAAGGAAAAGGATTAAAAATAATACAAACTAGTTGTTCTAATGTGAGAGTTTTTGCAAAGTGCATAAAAGAATATGCAAAAATCAAGTGTTCTTATACACTATTGGAATAACTAACAAAATGTCAAACTAATAACTATTAGAACTAGTGAGAGAGTTTGGCAAAGTAATTGAGTAAGTGACACATAAAAATCAAGTCTTACAATAAAAATTAATAATTTCCCAAAAGAAATACAATGGGAAAAAATAATTCATTCACAATAGCACCAAAATCCATAGATTTATAGGAATAAATCTAATAGTAAATGGGCAATGCATTCATGGAGAATATTATAAATCATAGTTGAAAACAAAAATACACTGTTCTTATAGATGGACTCAGTAGTATTAAAATGTCAGTTCTTCTCTACACATTCAATAAATTCCACTAAAAACAAGTTTTCCAAGAAATTTGATAAGCTGATCCTATAATTCAGATGGAAAAACAAATGGCCAAGAGTTGTAGAATTTTAAAGAACAAAGTATAGGAACCTTACCCCACCAATATAAAGATCTACTTTGCCCCCTCCTGATACCAAGATCTATAAATCTATAGAAATTAAGGCTTTATAGGAGGGCACTTGTGATGAGCACTGGGTATTGTATGTAAGTGATGGATCACTAAATTCTGCACCTAAAACTAATATTACACTGTATGTTAACTAACTGTAATTTAAATAAAAACAGAAAAAAAAGAAATCTGGGCCTTATAGATTTACAAAAGGAAAAAGAGAGGCAGAAACATATCCACAAAAAAAAAATTGGTGCATTACAGATACATATTACAAATCCCTACCTACCCTTGAGAACTTGGAAACATTTCCTTTACAGGAAGTCCTCATCACTCTCTGCCTCCAGTTACTGGGATACAATGGATTCCATCTGGAATGAACATCTTATTCAGATGGAGCCAAATGAATTTCTCTCTCCTAGGAGTTGAGAACTGACATCCAGAAAACTCTAACCAGTTAACTTTTGGACATTTATAATCAGGTTGTAATACTGCTATTGGATAATTCTATTTTAGGAACCATATATCTAGAAGAGTAAGTCAAAAGAGAAAATCCACTGACCAAAACAGAAAAATGAAGTGGATAGAGAAAAAAAAAAAGATGGGAAAACATAAAAGCCAAGAGAAACTCTATTTCTGATAGATTTCATGTTCCTATTGATGCCTGTTTTCACTCTAGCCCTTCCTTATGATATGTTCTTTTTTTTCCCCTTAAACTACTTTGAGAGGTTTTGGTTATTTCCAGACAAAGCACTTGGAGTGAATGAGATTGACTACTATCAAATTTCCATTGGCTTTAACAATTAAAAAAATGACGCCCAACTTTATAAAATACCAGGATCTCTATAACTTCAAGGATAGAACAGCTTTATACATACATAAAATTGACCCCAGTGATATTTTTTTTAAATGAGGAAAGAGTATCCATAGAAAGACCAGTATTCAAAAACTGCCCCTCTATGTCTTGTGTGGGTAAGGTTGGGTTGAAGTAAAGCCACAGTTAAAGGCTCTTAAGGCAGTTATGCTAGCCTTTTGCCATTCATTCGGCAGGAACATACTTTGTGGCCGTAAATTGTGATAGTAGTTCTTTGGGTAAAATTGCAAACACACATCTCTTAAGCAGAAATGAAGGAAATGCTTCCATTTGAATCCATTGCCATTCACAGTCCTAGCACAGCACACCTGTTTTGAAGTGAGGCCAAAAGTTAAGATTATTACAAAGGCCAAAACTAGATGGAGGGACACAGGTTCTGTCTTAAAATGTCTTTGTCTCTCACTGAATATCTTAGGTCATTTGTTTATATTTTAATTTATTTTGGCTATTGTAATGCTATTGACTTACCTCATGTTTGTTAAATGCCAGTAATATGATCTAATTTCTTTCCAAAAAATTTTTCTTCCTCTTACAGATAATGAGAAGAACGTATACTCATAATATAGCTTCCAGCAACATAGACTATTATAATTTTGAGTAACATAACATATAATTTTGAGTAACACACAGCTTTTGCAAAGGTTTCTTTTATCTTGAAAGTTCCACTTTGGCTATCATGTATAATGGAGTTATCATGTCCTGAGCCCTCTGAATAGGGTATAGGCCATAGTGTCTGGTTCCACAATGT
Source organism: Callorhinus ursinus (assembly GCF_003265705.2). Classification (NCBI taxonomy): domain Eukaryota; kingdom Metazoa; phylum Chordata; class Mammalia; order Carnivora; family Otariidae; genus Callorhinus; species Callorhinus ursinus. The sequence continues at coordinate 55,959,323 of NW_027397074.1, forward strand.
TATAATTAACTTGTGTCAGTAATGTAAATGACTTCTTTCCAATGGTTTTTGACCAGTACATTCTTTAAATAAGTCCCTGCTTTTGTTTTTTAATCACTGCCCTCAGCATTACTGAATTGGCAAAAAATGTTTCAGTTCTTTACCTAGGCTAACCATGTGCTAGTATATCTGAATTATATTCGACAACCCTAAGGACAAGAATTTTGTCTGTAGGTTATAGAGGTATTCATATTGGAAGCTTCCCCTTTTATTCATGTGACACAGAGTGATTTATACCTACTGGCTAGGATATTTTATTGGATTTTTAGGCAGACTTTGTCATTTTTCAGTCAAATCATGTAACTTTTGAAATTGAAAAGTTTCACTTATTAATAGAGTTTCACTCTATTAATAATTAGAGTGAAACATCAGGCAAAAATAAGCACTATACCATTCACATCAAGATGTATCTTCATTGTAGTTATTAAGATTGTAACACTTAATTGTAATGAGGTATTGGGAAGGTCTTATTGTGGTTTCCTTGATGCCTAAAATTACAGTGTTAAAAAGATGGCACATCTCTGAAATTGAAGAAATGAAGTATTTACAGGAACAAACAGTCCTTCCTTTATACCACTTGTTTTCCTAAATCTTACCTCTATTATTAAACTGGTCACAAGATTGCAGTTGTTGGTTTATGTCTCCATCTCCTTTGCTACACTCAGGCTAGGTGAGACATGGGTCTGGTGCGTTTCTTGGGGCCTGGAAGGGAATCATTGTATACTTTTTTTTTAATTGAGGTCATCTGAATAAATTGAAAAGAACAGAATAGTTTTAGGAACTTTCTGTTTTTTAGGAGCATTAATAAAGATAGGATTATCTGTGAAAAAGATCATGTGTTACATGTAATGTTTTTATATACAATTTGATACCATGTAGCATGCCAGTATATATCTGTGATTCATATGATAACTTGGTATATCTGGACTGAAGGAGCAACACAATACAATGGTTAAGAGAGAAAATCTACTGGAGTCTGAATCTAGACTTTGCCACTTACTAGCTGCGTGACCTTGGAAAAACTAGATTCTCAGTGCATCCATTTCTATCTGTAAAATGGGAAGGTATGTACTTCTCTCATGGAGTTGTGAACGTAAATGAGTTTTTGCACATAAAGTGCTTAAAACAGTGTCCAATTATTGTAAATGCTTAAGAGTTGGCTATTGCTTTGTTGTTATAATAACTCTTATTATAATAACTATAACAAGTGTTATTATTATTACTATTATTATTAAAGAATGAACCTCACATGCACAGATCAATAGAGATACAGATGTAGATATTATACTCAAATATCCAGACTAACTGGGTCCTGAGCAAGAATGATTTTTCATTCATGTAATGAAAAATCAACATGTTGCACTTAAATTAAATACTGATTTAAGGATGGGAATAAGACCAGGTAAGCTAAATAACTCACATGGGAGAAGATAATGCATTAAAACTGAAATCTATAGGATTTACCCCAAATATTGAAGACTGTGAAATGAGGGACATTTGTATGAAGGGCATTTATAATCTCTTACCTTTACTTCCTATTTCCCTTTTCAACTTTCAAAGAATAGAAACATATTTAAAATATTTCCACTTATATCTGTGAAGGTGGGAAATAAATGATCTTTTCTTTAACCTTTATTCCTTCCTTAGGTAAGAGTCAGAACTTTCTCACTTGAACATGGGGATTTTACATGCATAATTAAAATGAAAATTGAATTTCCCAAAAATTCATGGATTAATTGGGAAGAGTCATTTGATGTATAAAAAACATGAGATTAATATCATTTTAGAATGTATGTATAAACATGATTTAAATGTGTGATGTTTTCATAAATGCTCCTTGCTAAAAATCTTTTATAAATTGAACATTAAAAGCCTCCTACATAAAACTATTAAAAGTAGATTATGGTTTATTTAAGTGTTTACAAGGAGAATGTCTAACTTCTTAGAGTGATTTTTAAGTACCACCTCCCTGCTGTTTGATATTATGTTTTATAGAGTTTGTCTTTAGGAAATTTTAAATCTGTTTCCACTCAGAACCAAATAAATACATAACATTGATGAATTCTACAATGCAGTAGATGTGTATCTTACTTTAAGTCTTAAGAGACTGATTGCTGATGGTCTCAAGCTGTTATGTGACATGATACTACATTTCTAGGCCATATACTGCTTTCCTTTAGACTCTGCTGCAAAAATAGGCATACTTTTATGTTACTGTTTTAATTTCATATCTAATATATAAGATGAGTGTCTTCAAGGAAAGGATAAATCTTTTACATGTTATATCATCTGCATCACTACACATTGTATTAGTAGACTATCTTCACTGCCATTAGTGTTTTTTGTCAGATGTTGGAATACCCACGTATGTGTGTGTGCATGTGCCTGTGTGCTTGTGTGAGTGTATTTGTGAATATATATATATTCATTCATATATTCATGTGAATATATATATACATACTCTTTTATATGTTAATAAGGCAAATGTTTTCTTTTAAAACAAAATCCAGTGACTATTTTTGCTAGTTGTGTTATTTGCTTAACCCAAAAAGTTGACATGCAGAACAGGTGTGAAATTGAGAGATCTGCCATTTTCAAAGGGCATGGCAGCAGTTGAGAAGATTGAGTTTCTTACACTTTATACCTTGTGATGTTTGTTGGTTTTTAAGCTACTGCACTACTTTATCTGAAAGCAGGTCTTGTTCTATCAGTTTTCACATTAGTGAATTAAGGTATACATTATTATTCTTTTAGTATACAATTTTTATGTTATTTCCCATGAAACAGAATGAAGGGAATGTTTCCTGTGCTAAGAAGAATTCCTAAATATAGAGAATCAATTTAATTATTAAGAGAAACAGAGAAAAAGGATTGTTTCTCTCTTTCCCACATCCTAAAACCACTGTTAATACTCTGTCTTGTTATTCTCTTTGCCCCTTTCAATGTGGTCTTTGGTAGTTTACTAAACCATCCTAACTTTGTTTTGATTAAGTTTACTCATTTTAAAATCAGACCTCAGAGTATCCTGTCTACATTTTAGAAATAGGATAGGAAGGAGACATCACTGCAATTCAATTCCATCCATGAGTACTGAGAATTCCTACAGACTAGACCTTGTGAGGTGATGGGAGGGAAGAAGAAACCATTTTCCCTGTCCTGAACAAGCAGGCAGTCCAGTTAGGACAATTACTCAAAGTCCCCCTGCATGCAGGAAGATGAGTGTCAAAAGAGATCTGAAAACAAAGAGATCCCACAACCTGAACTAGGAGGAGACTTCAAAAGAATAAGGGCTTAAGGTGTATATAGAAAAAATGTGCAGAGTTGGATAAGAAGAGTAAAGATGCTTGAAAGTACCCTAGACAGAGGGGTATACATGAGCAGCCACAGAGGAACAGGGACAATATGTCTTGCTTGACTGACAGAGGACTTACGGCAGAGAGCAGTGGGAAATAAGGCCTCGTGGTTCAGGTGGGGTGATAAGGATGATGCACTAAACCAAGACCAGTAACTTGATTAGGCATTGAAAGAAATGTGCTGCAATATCAGATTGTGATGGCATCTCAGCCAAATAAAAATGAGTTCTCTGTAATCCACTATTGATTTGCCCATACCACTCTTTATTATCATGAGTATAGAGAATTGGATATATTAGGGGAAAAACTTAGGGAATTTTCCTTAAATTTTCATACAATGTATTGTTTCACGTTGAAAAATGAAGGTGTGGCGCCTGGGTGGCTTAATCAGTTGAGTATCCAACTCTTGATTTCAGCTCAGGTCTTGATCTCCAGGTCATGATTTCAAGCCCCCATGTTGGGCTCCATGCTGGGCGTGGAGCCTACTTAAGTTTAAAAAAAAATGAAGGTAATATATATGCATTGAACAAATATAGAAATGACACAAAACAAAAATGCTGAACTTTTTAAAGAGTTGTTTGTTTAATAAGTTTTTAGCATACTACAATGATGACATTTCATGAAAACATATGATTGTTCAAAGCTAGGCTAGTGAAAATTTCATTTGCTGTTTAAAGAGGTTCAGATAAAGTTATGGAAATGTATTAGATTAATGACCAAATCTATTTTTAAAAGATGAAAAGTAGATTATGTTGCTATGATTTTTATTATGATCTATTTCTGAAAATAGAAAAGAATAGGCAACTTAATTAAATAAATAGAAGTAACTTTCTTAGCTGTTCTTTTCATACATGTGTATAACTGTGAAGACACAGGAAGAGCATGACCTCCCATATTTCTTTCATACCTTGTTGTAGAATCCAGTTTAACCCTATTCTTCAGTTCCACAAGAACTGGCTGAGACAGGATTCAAAGAACAAAAGACAGTGCTTATTGCATAGTTTGATTTCTGTATTCACTGGGTCAAAAATTTGAAAGAAAGGGCAGAGATCCTGGTAACAGGAATCAGTGGATGAACTGGCCCTGGGGATGACAGCCCTCCTGCCTGTGTCTTTACTAGTTCTGCTAGTTTGTTTTTTTGCTTTGTGTGCTTTTTTGATTCATTTATATGCAAAAGTCAGTCTAATACAAAAGGCAACAGGCCTGGTGATACCAAATAACACTCATGACTGAAAAAAATTATCAAGAAAGTGCCATGAATGCTGCTTGAGAAAAATAAGATAGTTCATGTTCCCAAATTTGGTCTGCATATTTTTAAGTTTCCGTTTACACAGCTGACTAGTTTAAGATAACAAGTAAAAGATGATCCTGTTTCTCTCACAAATGGTGACAATCACTATTTCATTATCAAAATATTAGAAATCAGCAGGGAAGCATAACTGCATTAACCCAACGTTCTTGAATATTGGGAGGTGAGTCATTTCACTGATTCATTTCCTTTTATGTGGAAAATCCACTGGGATATTGATGACTTATGCAGATGTGATTTTTTTTAAGATAGTTGATTTTACTACCTTTACTTGCCAATTAATTTTCAGAATTTTGTTTCTAATAGTCAGAAGCCCAGCAAAATAAAAGGTGATAGTTATACCACATTTCTTAGCCAGTATAGGAGGCAGATGTGCAATGTAGTACTCTTTGCTTATTTTCATGCCACCTCTCTCTTTTGTCCCTTAACCCATATTTGGGGGGACACAGTGAAGGCAGCTATACTTATAAAGGTTACCTTGTCATGATAATTCAGTCAAATCTTTATTACAGGGGCTCCCAGTTCTTTCTGAGATCCATTTCTCTTGCTCATCATAATGCTGTGATGAAAATGAGTTGCAAAAATCTACCTCTCCACCTAGCAATAGTTTCCTAAGTTTTTAAGACTTTATCTCAAATTCTTCATAAGAAATGTTTGGAAAGTCAGTTAAATCACCAATTATTTCTTCACTGCATGCAGAGAAATACACAATTAAATATTTTAAATTCTTTGAAATTTCTATCGTCATATTACAAATATGCAATGAGAAGGTTTAGTAAGTTAATGTTACCAAAGTCAAGTAAAAGAGATTAAAAAAATTACATTCTTTTATGTATAAGGGAATAATTATAGTTCGGACACCTGTGTTAATAAGTAATGTAGTTTCTTTACATTAATAAGATATGGCATATTGACCGAAACTCTTAAAGGTAGAATGCAAAAACCAAGCCATTAAGATCTGAAGAAATACTAACCTTAACTCCGCTGTAATTTAGACCTGTCAACAAAATTATCAGGATAGCAATTTTAGAGATAATATTCTAGGTATGGCCTACAGTATTCTACTTGTATTTAATGAAAATGTGCTTTTTCAAGCAATCAAGTATTTGCCCTAACTTCTACTTCAGGATGTTTGTATTTGTTCAACTAAAAAGTTAAAGTCAAGCATTCAATTTCAATGGGACTTGAGACAAGCATACAATTAGGGATTTGGAAATAGTTGTGTACTTAATGAAAATTAGGGAAATCATTTACTACTACATGAAAGTCAGTTTAAATGCTTTGTTCTCATTTTTTATTCCCATAAATGCATGCTTCTTAGAAGTATGGGATGATATATGCAAGTTTTACTCATTGAATTTACCTTTACAGGTAAATAGATGCTCTTTTCTCTCTGAAGATCATGTTACATACTCTATGAAGGAAGTTCCTATGAAAAAGAAATCACCCAAATGGACTCCCAAGGTGTTACTCTCTTCCATATTCCTGACCAAATCAAAAGTATCAAACTACATACCTATGCCTCCTCCCTGGAAAGTAGCCATTCAGGGTATCAAAGGAAGTACTGTGCCATAGACCAGAGCACAGGATTTTTGTATCTAGCAATCATTTAATAAATGGTTGTTGAAATCTTATATAAAAATCTTTGCATTCCCACTATGTGACCAAAATGATTAGTTCCATTATTTCACATACTTAGCCATAGAAAATAACAGTAGCTAAAGTCACTGCTACACTGGATATTCATTTTTCCCTGAGTAGATTGCCAGATCTACTTATTTGCCCACTAAAAACTTGAGTTATCATCTAACAACCTAATGATTATGTAACAACCACCAATGATTATTTCATCTCTATATGCACCTTGGAAAATAATTCATTGTCTTATAACAAAAAATAAAAATTTGTTTGAAGACAAAAAAGTACTACCAAGTAAAATAGTTCATTTGGAAATTTTTTTAATTATTATTATTATCATTCAATACTTGATGCTTTATAGGTACAAATTCATTCTGAAGCAATGCTTGTGGAACTTTTAATTTTAAAACTTCAACTGAATAATTGACATTAAAATTGTTCAGCTGTGTTATACTTTCTCTTCTTATAAGAGAAAAACATTGCTTATAGATAGGCCCCCCAGAAAATTTTGTAGATTGAGAGATCATCTCCCAATTGTTTCAGTCTTTGTCAGATTTGGCTTATGAGTGCTCTAACTTTGTAGATATAAGGGAGGTAAAAGGTATCTGTGTATAAAGTATTATTCAAGCAAACAAGGTCTTTCTTTAAGTTTATGCATTTCAATATACATGGGTGTTGTTCTTAAAAATATGAAATCAAAGTTGAAAGATTTGATCTATCAAAATATGCTGATAAATATTACAGGGATAAATGCAAATTTCATGGTCAGTACCAAAAGACAAAAAAAAAGTCCTCTGCCATTGTTCATGTTTTATCTAGTTTTTAAAAAACCTCAGAAGGAAAAATACTCTAGGGAAAAAAAAATGAAGCTTTACTGCAAAAGAAATGAATGCAAGAAATGGCACTTTAAGTAGTGAAGAGACATGAAGCATTGCAACTTCATAGCCTGCTAAGGAGCAACAGCTGTACCTAATTTCAACTTGACGTGCTTCAGATCTCATATTCATATAGGTATTTAATGATCCAAACATAATGGTCCTATATAGAATAATTACTTATATGAAGGAGCAAACTTCATACGCATTCCTTTTTAAATGATCCTTCAAGAGAAAAACTGCACTGGCTCTTTGAACAATGAATAGTCTCTTTCACCAATCCAAACGTTTGGGGCTAAAAAGCTTATCTTTTATGAGAAAATAATAATAGTGGTGAGGTTATTTCTTTTTGACAGACTCTTTTTGTCTCCCCCCTTCCCAAGATAGCCAGTACAATGAAAAAAGGTAGAATGCCAGGCCAATCATTAAGTCATATTGGTAGATGGTTACAAGAAATATCACAAACAAAAGGACATACGGTACTTTAGAGTTGGTGTATTTCGAAAGCAGAGATTCGCTGCTCTCAGTTTCACCTTCCTGGGCAGGGAGACTAGCAGAAGCAGAGCTCTCGGATTCCTTGTCACCTGAAGAGCCCAGCGATTGTCCAGAGGCTAATCCTTCATTTTCATGCCTTGCCTCTTCCACGGTCTCAATAGCTTCACTGACAAAAATCATTGGCTGTAGAGATTTTTCCACACCGCGTTCTCCTTGTTGAAAAATCTGGCTTTTAAATCTTTCTCTGCTACTACCTGAGGTCTCTGTTCCTGAACTTTTGGAAACTTCTTCAGGTATAGACCCAAGATGAGGGTGCTTCTCAATACCCTGGATTTCACTTGTTGGATTACAATTATATTCTGATTTAGTAGAAATAGATTGGAGAGTCATGGTAGTAATTATATTCTCTACAGCAATTGCCTGTTCATGAGATGGCACTGAGGTTTTAGCATGGTGATTGGAAACGTGAGAGCCATTCTGAGAAGCTCTGTTAGTGTCTGAGTTTAAAGCAGAATGAATAATAGCATCTCTGTCTGTTTTCTTTGATAATTCTTGGACCTGTTTATGATCTCTATTTTCTGGAAATATTTTTTTGTCTTTTTGTATCATTCCCAAATGTAAATCCAGTTCTGAGGCTGCTTTTTGATTGCCTGTAATGACCTGGAAGGATTCATCTACAGATGTGATATTTCCAATGCCACGTTTCTTCCTGTCATGTGTCTTCCCGGGATTGTACATAGATATGGTTTCTTCTTTCTCCATTTCATCTACATGTACATTACAAATACCTAAATGTGATTCCTTTTCAAAATCATTATCATAGATTACACCTCCTGTATCTCGTTGACAAAGGGTATAATGTGAATCATCATTTCCCCCTTCATGTGGATCAAACGCTGTTTCCTGTACCTCGATGGGCTTGTCACTTCGTGCTGTCTCTTGAGGTAGCTTAGCAATTATTGCTTTTTCTCTAGCAGACATGCTTTCTAGAGCACTTTCTGATGTTGTCTTAATTATATAAGCTGTACCTGCTTCTGCTTTCTCAGTAACACCATGATCAGCTAGAGAAGACAGTTCACAGCTCACTGTTTTTTGGCAGGTAAACAATTCTTCCATAGGAGTAGCTTTCAAATTCCTTGTATTATCTCTTTTTCCCCACATGTCTTCACAAGCAGATTGTTCCTTGGTCTGTTCTGTTCTATTTGTCTTACTCTCTCTTGCTTTTCTCTGTCTTTCTAGAACACTCCAACTTTGTTTCTGTTGTGCATCCTTATTCTGATCTTCAGGATTAATCCAATCTGATTTTTCTTCTTCAATTTGGAAAAGACAATCATTCCTCAAAACATTTCCACTTCTTGGTGAACAAACTTGACCAGGCATCCCTTGTAAAGTAGTGCCTTCACTAGTCAAGAGATCACACTCTGGAGTTGTTAACACAACGTTTTCCCAACTTAGACTTATCCTTGGTGAATGAAACAAATCTGCTGTGATTGCCTGGTTGGGAATTGTGATATCTTTACTCAGCAGAACAGTTAGGTCTCTGTTGCTAGCTTCTGTTCCTTCCATACTGATTTCAGACTGGCCCATCTGCCTTTCTTGGTCGTGTAAGACTGAATGAAAATTTTTGCTTTGTTTTACATTAACACCTAAATGTATTCTTTGCTCCTCCTCCTCAGTCTTACCATTGCCATAATCTTTCTTAGAAGATCCTTTTTCCATTGATTCTTCTGAATGGAAATCCAAATGAAAATCTCTTCTTAAACATTCCCAATCTTTTATTTCAATTTTCTCAGCTCTTCCTTCATGTTTTTTATTAAGGTTGTCTTCGACTAGTTGATCTGAGGAAGGACAGGATATTTGCACTCTGCCTCTCCCTTCTGCTGGATTAGCATTATCATCCAGTACTTCTTTGCTGCCAATATGTAATTGCACTAATTCATCACTACTAGTATCTCCCGATGGTGGCTTGATTTCTTCTATATCTGAAGTAATTTCCTCTGAAGGTTGATGTCTACACTTATTTTCTGCGGAATATTTTTCTTTGCAGTAAAAATCTCCCTTTAAGGAGCTTTCTGCTGATGAACTTGAAGACAAAGCCCTTTTAAACGAGTCAGGGTGTACTTCACCATGGATTTGCTTCTTCTCTAACCCCTCAGCTTTATTTGGAAAATTGACTGGATCTATTGCAAATGTATTCTTTTCATCTCTGGAAGCAGTACTTCTTATTAAGCATTGGTTTATCTTAAGGGATAGAAAACAAAACAAAACAGGTAATGATCAAATGATTTTAAATATACAAAGTGAATTAGATTTCATTAGTGAGGCTAGCAATTAACTGGTAGATTTCCTTGATTCATTTCATTTTTGGATTTTGTATAAATTCTGAAAGCCAGATGTTTTGGGGGGATCCTTTTAGGCTATGACTTGGGAATGAGATTAATAAGAAAACGGACCAAAATTAATCACTCTCCTTCCCAGCTTCCAAATATCACATTGTATTATTCAACTATTCTTGCTTGTCATTGCACTTTCTCCTCACTTAGGTTATACACATTGATAGCTCCATGCTAATCAATTAGAGAGCAGCTTCCTGGGTGCCCCTTGCTGCATTTACACTTGCTGTAGGTGCCCCTATTACAGTTTCTCTTATTAATATGTTTTCTGCAAAGCCTCTGCAAACTATTAATAGCAAAACGTCACTCAAAGAAAAGTGAGGGAGTTAATGTCTCTGCAAATTCTGTTTTAATGACCCTCTGCCAACTGGTACTCAAATGTATTTGAGCTCTTCAGTGATGCCAACTGTCAGGATTTAACAGTGAGATGCCTGTTTTTTTTTTTTCTCCTTATAACTGACATTTGCATGATCTCAATAATTATATGCAAATCTTACGTTTTCCCCTTCTTCTCACATAAGGCTCATGTTACTTGTCAACTGCACAGCTGTCTTGTAAGCCAATGCCTGTGGGTTCCACAGATTTGGTTGTATTTCCATCTATTATAGAGCTTCATTGTTTTATGCATTAACGTCAGCATGGAGCAAATTAGCATCTAAATTACAGCTCCCTGTTCATTTATTGGATGTACAATCTCAGTAACTTCTAAACAAACTTTTATATTTGAGCCTGCTCATTGTAATGAGGTATATTGGTGAAGCATGTGATTTTTCAGGGCCCTTTCATTATATTCTGTGGTTTGAAAAAAAATGGTGATGTTAACTTTCAGCTGGTGAGAATTCTCACAATGGGTGACAACTTTGTAGTTTCTTAAAGTTGGAGCAAAAGTAAATTGCATACTTTAGTGATGCAGCTTCCATATCACTATAGAAAAGGTGGAAAATGTGGGGAAAGAGATGAGCTCTATTTCTTTTCTGTTTCAGCACTGACACTTGAAGAGGAAATGCCATTTTAATCTTCAGTGATTATGAATCCATGTGTCCTAATGATATGAGCTCCGACCAAACACAGTAAAGGATAAATTGCATTATGTGACTCATTTACTCCCATTTCTTCCTTTGTGATAAAAATGCTATCTAAACCATCCCCCCAAAAATTCCAAATAGATTGAATGTTCACCAAGTGTGAAATTTATGATAACAAATTTAATACTAAATTGTACAGTACTGAATTTGTTTCCTGTTTAAAAAATATAGCACAGGCTATTTTCTCCTCATTTGGTAATTTAATACTTTCCAATGATATAGAACTGTGAGATTCTCACAAAGATGGAAGTAAGTTTTAAAAAAAATGCTGCTAAATGCAAGAATCAGACTTGAAAAGCTGGACAGACTCTAACAACCATCTAGTCCAGCCCTCTCATTTTACAGACGAGTTTATGCTAAGTGTACACTTGTCACAAAGATTAGAAATGCACATCAGGATAGTGCTACCTCTTCTATAATTCCTACAAACTATTACTCAGAGCCGCTGGTGAAGAGATAAGAAATGAATGTCATTAATTTACCACTGCAGAGACCAGAAGCAACATACTGAAATCAAAGTGCCTTGTTGATCAAGCTAGAGATGCAAGGACAGAATAGGCGTGCTTTCACATTTGCAAATTATATTAGTTGAAACTATTGAAAGGCAGGCATTGCAGCATCTTTGAAGCATAAATGGATTCATCGTCTGTAATACCGTGGCAACCAGAACACTTACCATCAACTCTAATTCTTTTTCATTATGATCATCATGTTCCCTGTTTACATCTTTTACATTTTGATTACTGGTTTCCAAGGCTTCCTTGTCCTCATGAGAACAAACAATTGTTGGGATATAGGTATCTGCAAAGTTAATACAATTGTGTCTGTGTAAGATTGTTATCATTGTAGACTTTAACAAAAGACACAGATTTTGTTTAAACATTAAATTGAAAAAATCAAATAAAAATATTACCTGTAATCTTTGAATTCTCAAAGTTATTCTCGTCTGATGTTACTAATGATTCTTCTTTACTGTCAAATTGAAAACAAAATGTTATAAATGTTTTCTGAGACTACCTCTTCTAACTATTTTTGTACAGGGGAAAATTCAAACAAATAACAAGCCAAATAAATATTATATAACCTTTCATATTTTCTTGCATTACTTGGTATGCTTTTTAAATAAAATTGATCTCTTAGAATAATTCAATAGTAAATTACTAGTAGTAGAAAAATTTTTAAATAATTTCCGCAATGCCATATTTCTAAATAAGATTGCGTTGCCTATATTTAAAACTTATATAACCAAAGTAAAAATATATGTAAATGTTGATTATTCCATCATTCATGAAGTTAGTCTTTGCAAGTGAGAACATTTTTCTGTTGGTTTAAATGATAAAGTTTTATGAACTGACAGTCCATTTGTGGTTGTGGAAATTGCTTTTTAACGTTCCAATTATTAATTTTTTTTGTGTTCCATTTTATTCAAAATTGTTTCAGTTGGGTGGATATAACATTAACTCTCTCTCTCCAAGAAAGGAGAAAAAAACAAACTTACTAAAAACTGAAAGGCAGCCAAATTTATACTCAGTTCAAAGACTTTATGTGTATATTGCCACGGGCTAATTTTACAACGAAGACTTCAGATTGCTCCTATGAAAGCATGTGTTTTCTTTCTTTAAAATGATTTGGGTTATACTTCCTTTATGATAATTTTCCACATAGTGATTAAGGAAGATAAATATATTTTTCTTTCAAAGGTACTCTACTTGTAGGTTTATGTGTGGCATCGTTAGAATTTAGATTTGTCCATGACACTCAGCAAGAAAAATGTTAGTGAAAAATCTCACTTTGTGTATAGTTATATCACAAGTCAATCTATCAGAAATGATTGGCCCAGTTTCCACATTTTCTTGTATTGTCTCAGCTGAATTTTCTTATAATGACTTTTCTCAATGACTTTTTTCTCCAATAAAATGCATCTAGAGAGTTGGCAATTGCTGATAAAGTTGTGTAATGGAGTCTACTCTTCATTGCATGGATAATGTTGATCCAAATCCCAGGAAAGCCAATCTTTTTTCAACAAATCATAAGAAAACTGCAAATTCTTCCATCTGGACTACACAAGAAAGTAATTCAGTTTTGTTTATATTTATATGTTTAATTTAACTTTACCAAAAATATTTGGTATTTTCCAGTGGGTCCATGAAAGAAAATAATGTTTCTACATAAATATAATACCATTGGAAAAATATAGTATTTACATAATTGATACTGAATCTATAAATCTGTATTGTTTAATGAGGCCAATAACTATGCAAAGATTTATTTTTATGGAATCTAACTGCAAGTTGATGCATTTTTCCTTCTCCAAATACATGATATATAGGAGCTTAAAAATATATAAACCATTAAATATCATTTAGTTGTTCCTGCTTCCTCTTTATCTCCATAACAGTGTTGAAAATCTCATTTGTAGAAGGAAAATCATAGCCATTTAAGCTTTCTATTTCTGACTAACCAAAATGCTATCAATCATTTTGCTAACTTAATTCTCTAAGGTACTTCAATTTTTAAAAAATTATTGCATCAAAAGGAAATTAATCTGCTTTTAACTAATTTGGGGGACAAAAAATTAGGTACTAAACTGTGTATTATTATATTGGTGTCTTATAAAACATGAAAATACATAAATATAGGAGAGAAATCTTAGATTCAGGGATAAATACAAGAAAGAGAAGCTGAAATACATGAAACTTAAGTATTATACCAAATATCTATGAAGAAAAACAATAGAAGATGTGTAAGAGTCCTACAAGGAAAAGAATAAAGTTGTATCAGGAAATACTAAAAACCTAGAAAAATTGAGATACATACCATGTTCATTGATAGGAAGAAGATATATTAAAGTATTAATTCTCTCCCAAATTGGTCTAAGATTCAATCCAATTCTAATCAAAGTCCCACAACAGTTTTTGGGGCTCCTGGGTGGCTCAGTCAGTTAAGCATCTGCCTTTGGCTCAAGTCATGATCTTGGGGTCCTAGGATCGAGCCCCACATTAGGAGCCTGCTTCTCCCTCTCCCTCTGCCTCTCCTCCTGCTTGGGCTCTCTTGCTTGCTCTCTTTCTCTCTCTCTCTCTCTCAAATAAATAAATAAAATCTTTTAAAAATTCCACAATGGTTTTTTTTTTTTACAAAATTTGAAAACAGGATCTTAAAGAGAAGACTAAAGGCTGAAGGTAGGTAAAATATTTTTGAGAAGTAACTGTGAGGAGAAACCTGCTCTACCTGATTTCAAGAGATCTTATGAAGTTTTAGTTTTTTAAGACAGTTATGGTGGTATGGAGACAGACAGACAAGGATCAAGAGCATAGTGACAGATTTGCACATATCTAGAACTTGGGTATATGGCAAACATGGTATATCATATAGCAGGTAATAAGGGATTGTTCAAAAATGAAGATAGGGAAAATGGCTGCTTCTATGAGAAAAGATGAAATCAGCACAGCATATATTCAGAAATCAGCTCCAGATGGATTAACATCTGAAATGTCAAAAATCTTGAAATTCTTTTTTTAAAAAGATTTATTTATTATTTTATTTTATTTTATTTTATTTTATTTTTCAAATATATACATGCATTTTTATTTTAACATTTGTGGCCAATACTGTGTAAGACCAATGTTTATGACCTTACATTAACTTCTCCAGCAGGACCCATACACAGCAGAAGTGTTTGTACTGCTTTTATTTCTGCTTGTTAGACTAATAGTATCCTAAAATAATTTAGCCATCTGGAATCATACTTATGCAAAATATAAAAAGAACCTAGATGATTTAATTGTATTCTGTATTTCTGTAATTATATAATAAAAAACAGTAAGTGAACTCATGATGTAATTTTCCCAAAACACAGCTTTTATTATAGCATACTCTAAACTAGATATACCTCTCTCTGTAAACATTGTGCATGCTCGTGAAAAGTCTGGTTTCCTAAATAGGTATAATGAACAAATATAAGTAAAACTGTTCAAGAAATTTACCCTTGAAACTTAAATTTACTATTACCACATTTGAAAAATAACACAGAAATGTTCCACTAAGGAATGCTGAGATATAAACAATTTTGAATTTTAAAGTCATTTATTCTTTTAAAATGTATTCCTGTTTTAAACAACAACAACAAAAAAACTAAGATTTAAATTTGTCTCTATGAATAGCTTAAGCAATCTATAAATCATACTTAGAACCAACAAAAACATTGGCAGTAATGCAACTAATGTCTAATGAACCCAGAAGTTCGGATAAAATTGGAAATCTGTGTATCCTCTATAACAAAATATTTCCTTAATTCAGAAAAAAAAATCTAGCATCTGATTTAAGTATATAAAGCCAAGATATTCTTTTTTGCCAGTGTTCTGTTGAAATGTGAAATTTATACAACCAGTTTGATTAAATTGACCAGTAGAGGTTTATTTTTACTCCTGTATACTTCTGGTATCTGTTTAACAGGTTTTACTTTGATGAAATGACATTTTGAACCATGGAATTGTCATTAAGTTGCAGTTGTCACTGACCTAGTTATCAGAAATACGGTTAGTATCAATTCTTTATTTATTTTAGAGAGAAAGAGAGCACAAGCGGGAGGAGGGGCAGAGGAAAAGGGAGAGAAATCAACAGGCAGACTCCACACTGAGCATAGAGCCCAACGGGGGGGCTCAGTCTCACTACCCTAAGGTCTTGACCTGAGCCAAAACTGAGAGTCAGACACTCAACCGACTGTGCCACCCAGGCACCTCAAAACCTTGAAATTCTTAATAGAAAATACATGTGAATATCTTACAGACTTCAGAGTTGGAAATGTTTTCTTAAATAAGAAGAAAAAAAGTGGCTATAAAAAAAGATTGTCAGTTTAACTATATTGAAATTTAAAACTTGTTCATTAAAAGACAGATTTATAAGAGAAAAATATAAATTACAAACTAGGATAGAATGCATGTGTTACATAAAATCAACACAAAAAAAGCATCAATAATATATAAGAAACTCCTACAAATCAATAAGAAAGGAAGAACATTTTCATAGAATCAGGGGAGAGGGACAGACATTTCACTGAAGAGAAACTTCATATAGCCAGTAAGCACATAAAGGGATAGGCAGTATTGTTAGAGAACAGAGAAATGTCAATCAAGACCACAAGGAGATACTATTTTAATATCCATTTAATTGATAAAAATTGCTATCAAGTACACAAACTTGAAACAATCTAAATACCCACCAACAGAAGAGAGACACAGAACTATGGCATATCATAAAAAGAAATATTACATAGCACTCAAAATTAATAAACCACAAGGACATACAACAATATGGATAAATCTTAGTAACATCACATTAAATGAATAGTTCCAAAACATTACATCAGAGGATGTTCTTTTTTTATAAGCTAAAAACTGCTAAAATAATTTGAATATATATATATATATCAATGAAAACAGAATATACTAAAAAGTTATATAAACAAGAAAGCTTGATTTTCAAGATTATGGTTATGTCGGGTGGGGCAAGCTGGGGTAACGGATGAGGAAAGGAAGCTATTAGAATTTGTTGTTTTGAATGGTAGTTTTGCAGGTGCTTATTACATTATTCAAAATATCTAGTTAAATTCTAATTTCAGATAATTTATTAAGACAAATGAATTGCTCTCTGGCTTAGATTAGAGAATGTCTTTAGATAAAATCCCACTCTGAAATTCAAAGTGCCAGTCATATGACCAGTTACATCTAAAGAGTATAATTAAAACAACTTTAGAAGAATTGAGGATAAAAACAAAGCACCTGATGGTTGATGATAGGGCGTAGAACTATACACAATTGTCATAGAAATGAAAAGCATTATTGAATATTTCGGACCTCCCTTCTATGTTACCTGAGCTCTTTAAGCAAGGAAGTTTCTTATTTCTTTGTATTCCCAGGGGCTAAAACAGTGCCTGACCCCTACTAGTGGCATAATAAATGCTGTTGAATAAATGCACAACATCCTTTCTACTCTTCCCTTCTCTTTACCTCTTTGTCTTATAATGCTTAAAGCTTCACCCCTTCCAAAGCTCAGGACAATGTTTTTAATTGTGACTTCAAATAATTAAACAACATTTTAAAATCTTATAAACTTAGAAATTAGAAAGTCAAAAAGATATGTATTTTGTGGAGAAAGTTTATTTCCAGTGCATCTTAAGTCATATAATATAGCCTTTTGTATTATTTAATCATAAGAAGGGTCATTCATTCTTCTAGAAGATATTTTGATCATCCACTCTCATAACTTAATAATAAACACTGGGATATCATAACATCTTACTTTTAGGAAGATAAATGTAAGGATGGAAATAGACACATCAACAGGCAATTATTATAATCATTATAATAAGTGATAAGTATTATAAAAATTATGGAATATGAAACATATTCTCTAAGAAAAAAAGGGAGGACAGAAACAAGGAGGTGCTCTGTGGGGAAATCATGGAATTTTTTACAAAGGAAGTAACATTTTGAGTCACTGAGTTATTGAGGAAAGTAAGAGTTTGGCAATTAGAGAAGAATGGTATGGTCATTCCAGACAGAGGCAATAACAAGTGGTAAAAGATTTTAGGGTAAGAAAGCACAAAAGACAGAGACACATTCAGAAACAATGAGATGTTCAGATGGTTCAAATTGTATTGGGGGGAAAGAATGCCAAAGAACAGAACTAGAGTTAGTTTGAATAGGTTTTGTTTTGTTTTGTTTTGTTTTAGTAAGTTTTTATTTAAATTCCAGTCAGTTAACATACAGTGTAATATTAATTTCAGGTGTACAATTTAGTGATTCAACACTTGCAATATCCGGTGCTCATCACAAGTGCCCTCCTTAATCCCCATCACCTATTTAACCCATTCCTCAGCCCACCTCCCCTCTGGTAACCATCAGTTTGTTTTATTTTTATTTATTTTTTATTTTTTATTGTTATGTTAATCACCATATATTACATCATTTGTTTTGGATGTAGTGTTCCATGATTCATTGTTTGTTCATATCACCCAGTGCTCCACGCAGAATGTGCCTCTTTAATACCCATCACCAGGCTAACCCATCCCCCCACCCACCTCCCCTCTAGAACCCCCAGTTTGTTTTTGAGTAGGTTTTAAAGGGCTTAGCATGCCAAGCAGAGTGGGGCTGAATTCTTTATGCACTTTTTAACCACTGCAGGGGGTGGTGGGGAAAGGGAGTTCAATGGGAGAGAGACATGATCAGATGTCCATTTTAGAACCAATCTCTGGAGGTACATTTAGGGACTTCTCTGAGGAGAACCTGAATGAGCCACAGTGGGGCGGATAGACTAGCCACGAGAGGACTACAGTATTTCAGGCACAAATACGACAAGGCTTAAAGGTGACGGCAATGAGGAAAGAGGAGAGGAATCAAATTTGAGTTACAACTTTTGATGTGGCAAAAATGTGATTTGTTGATCAATTCCCTGTAGATAGATTTTAAAAATGACTCTCTCTGCCTGACCTTGGTTGTATTCGTGAGATTTAGAAATCTATTTTCCCTCCTAAGACCTAAACAAGGAAGAGTTAAATCTGGCAGTTAACTGGGGCCCCTGCACTACAAGTCAGGAAGGTGTTGAATTAATCTGCAGTGTGGTTTCTGATCTCTTATGGGCTGGGTGATCTGCTTCTCAGGTACCCATGAGAAGCACCTTCCTCCCTAATCTCACATGCTTGGACAGGGGACCCCCAAGTTATGCTTAGGTTTCTGGCTTTTATTCTAGTCCTCCACTGGGGAAAAATAAAATGCCTTCCCATCCACACTGTTCACCTGGGCCATAACATTCTAAGTAGTTATTAGCCACCCTGTAAGTAGTGCCTACTGGTTTTGCTAGACTTGGACATTCTATCTAGATGAATTTCTAAGGAACTAGAGATCAAGCTCATAAAGGAACTTGCATCTCTGTTGTTCAGGAGCCCTGCTACCTGTCCCTCCCTTCTCCCATGGATGCTATAGCTCTTGATATAACAACAGTTCCCCAAATCACCTTTTCATATCAGAAGCACCAGATCCGATCTCTGTAAGTTTTAAATTAATAGACCTGCACATGGAGGTGGGGAGGGAATGGAGAATGATAGAGCTGAGAAATTCCCAAGATGATTTTGATGTGAGGCCAGATTTATAAACCCCGATAAAGATAAAGATGTGATGTATCTCAGTGCACTGAGTCCATTGGGTCTAGCTATGCAGACTGCCCCTTCCCTCGATGATAGGCAGTGGGGAGAGTCATTTCTCTGCTTTAGTTGGCCCCAAACCTGGTTCCTCTACTCCTTGTTAGTTTGCTATGACTTTGTAACATGCTTTCCTACTATTTAGAAAACCCTTAAGAGTGGAGAGAAATAAAGGCTAATGCAGAGGTTTCTAGTTTGAGAATTTAAAAGGATGGAGCTAGCATCACCTGAGATAGAGAATTCAGGAGGAGAAACAAGGGTGAAGGAAAGCAATGAGTTTCATTGAGGAAATGTGTTAGGCTTAGAAGACCTTTGGGCTTTTGACCAAATGGGAAGTGAAAATTAGTGTTTATTGAATGAAAAATGCCCAGATTTTATTTTTTTTCTCTCTTATAATATCATTGCACAAAGGCTTGCATCATCTTTACAATTTAAATTTCCCCCCACTTCAAAGAAATGGGACATAACATTGAAATTTTATGTGATGGCCTCAAGTAGATAATAAATATGTTTTGAATATATAAAGAAATTAACGGTTTCCAGTCAATAATGATCAGTAATGATCCATATGAAATATAATAGCCACGTGACCTCGGACATGATACTCAACATCTCTATGCCTCAATTTTCTCCAAAATATTGCCTCCTCCTTATACAGGGCAATTATTTAGCACAGTTCTCAATACATGGAAGTGTTTAATAAATTTATCATTATTATCACTATTGTTATTATTATTGTTATTAGTGATGTGTGGTAAACACATTCTACACTACATGGTACCCAAGTGCCATGCTTTTCCTTTCACTTGGAGTTATCTGTAGTTTTTAATGTTTACCCTATATTCTCTCATACTTTTAATTCACAAGCTACTTTCAAGAGTAAAATTTGTAACCCATGATAGCATACTTGCTTAGTTGTTTTTACAATGCCCTTCTCAGAGGACCATCCTCCAAAGAAAAATCACTAGATCTTCAGCAAAAGTAACCTTTTACTGAAAAGTGTCCTCTCCAAATACAGTGTGCAAGGGAATGTTAATCCACACTTTCTTTTATTTATTCAGTGTCAAGTTTTAGGCACCATGTTAATATTACCACACTACTGCAGTTTCTGGGTATGTGGCACTTCTGCTTTTGGAGTTAATTTTAACACTTGAAATGTAGTTGTTTTTGTATAAGTAATGATATGATTTTCCTAAGGTCCTATCATGCCATTGTGCTAAAAAGCTCATATGTGTCTTAAAATATGAGTGAAACCTCTCAGAGACCTGTTCCACACAATCCTCGTCTGATGTGATGGAATTACCCAACCAGTCCGGGTAAATGTTAGGTTTGGGTTGCAGGCAGCAAAAGTGTAACTCTGTTCCAAGAGGAATAAAAAAGTTGGCATAAAAAAGGATCATTTCCAAAGTGGTCATGACTTGTATTTGTGTCTTCCTAACACTGCTGTAAGGTGCTCGGCATTGCTCAGAGAGCACCAAACTTGGAATTCTTGGGCACCACCTTTCACTCTGAGAGAAACAGCTAAAAGGTGCATAAATGTTGAACTCCTCAAGCCGTTCAGCCTGTCCTCTTTGGTCTCATTTTGTTTCCTCTATCCTCCTTACTTAAAGAAAGAAAGGAAAATAAGTGGAGAACTTTTAAACTAGAAAAAATAGGCACCTCTTTGAGATTTTTTTTTAAGACACTTAAAAAGAGTACATTAACATTGACATTGGCACTGACAAATGGCTACTTCTAGAAATACTGAAAAGGCTTTCCTGGGATAATACTTACATATTGTATACTATTTATTTTCATAATTTTATGGTGATATTTTCCTAAAATTCACTTTCTAGTATTCTGACTTTTTTTTTTAGCCACTTCTGAGTTAATGGATGAGGGAACGCAAAAGCTTGTACTTAACGAGAGGTAATGTTGAAAATACATTAACTAGTAAAGCTTAATATCTATCCCTTTGGTGTTACAATACCAGTAGTCTCCTCTTGATCCGGAGTAAAACCAAAAACAGCAGTGAAATATTTGATCAAAAGACAGAATTAAAGAGATAAATTTCTAATTGTGAGCAGAAGTATCTAAGGAAAAAAGATTTAAAGACATGATGCAGAAGGAATTTAGATTGAAAAGACAAATTATAGTCAGTTCCTTGATGATAAAGAAAGGACAATAAAATAAACACAGCTCTGCATTATTAACAGGGATTGAAAGAAGCAAGAAATAATCTCAAAGAAAAAAAATCAACATTTTTAAATGACTTTATATTCCCTTCAATGCTGAATCTGGAGACTAATAACTAATATGGTAAGAAACACAGTTTTTGTGGGCATCACATTCCTTATCTTTGAAGTGAAGGCTCTGGATCAGATTAGGGATATCAAATACAATACCCTCGTGCTGGCCTCTCTCTCTAGCACCCATGGCAAGCACTGATAACAGATCAAGGGATTTCCTTGCTGAGACCAGATTCAAATCCATGAACCTTCTCCACACAGCCAGGCAGCCACTACCCATCAACCCTTTCATTGCTCAAACCGGAATGAACTTGCTCTTCTCAGTTTTGCTATTAAATAATATACCTTCCAGTTTTAGAGTTCTATATTTGTATAACTAATAGGAGTATTTATGAATATAATTTTGAAATGTTTTATTTGGAAGTTTCTTAAACTATTTTAAAAAAGTAAAAATGCTAGCAGAATCAGTAGAAATAGATGCTAACTCAAAATTTCAACACAGTCAAAAATAAACTCTTGGTAAAATCTTATGGTCAGCATTATCAGTTCAAATTGATAGAAATCCTACCTGCACAGTTTGTGAGCTAATCTTATATTATTTGTAGTAAAGATTACAGAATCATTTACTTCCATATCATTTTACTTATGTCCATGTAAAACTTTTCAAATAACAGAACATTACATATATCACAACTGGTTGGATAAACAAATGCATTGGATAATACCTATCATATAGGCTCATTTATTACTTATAAAATATAATCATAAACCATGGCAAACCACAAGCCCCTTGAGTAAACTCTAGTGAACAGCTCAAGCATTCAAGAAACTAAGCACATGCCACGACATTAGGGACCAGATGGTTTTATTGAGTCATTTTCCTGTTTTCCATAAAGCTGATTTACTACATTCCTAAAAATCTTTTCTATTTCTATTTCTCAATTAGAGCATTGCCCATTGCCTCGGTGCTTGATCTTGAAAGCGTACGGAAAACAATTGTACTATGCCTTCTCAATACAGGAAATTTTAATAACTGAAAAACATACCTTTGTTGAAGAATCCTTTGGTAAGTTTCTTTTCCAAAGTTTCTTCATTTCATAACTTGGTTGCCTACTAAGGATCGCCCATTCAAATCTGCCTTGCCATGTCAAAGTGCTGGGTGCTATTTTTTCTGCTCACCTCACCTCACGGGAATCAGGACAAAAAAAAAAAAGACTAATGTAGTTCTGTGATTGAACCTGGGCAACATGTGCATTTTGTGGCAACGTGTATTTTCTAAAGAGGTACTACACTGTGAGCATCTAGTGAAGAATGAAGTAGCCTCTTGGAGGTCCATGTGTGAACCAAAAATTGTAGGTTGCTTTGGGAGGAGATATAATTATAAGCAGCATCCATGAATTGTAAGTAAAGAAGACTTATAGGTAAACCTGGCTCAAGGGATGACTCTGGCACAACCTGCCAGTTATATTCCATTGAGAGAGAAATGTGAATGTTTTTAAGCAATGAGTACTGGAAAAACTAAAGAATACACATCAGAGGGATATCAGAAAAAGTTCTTAAACTTATTGGCCCAAAGGCCTTATTTTACTTGAGTTCTTAAAGGAAGTAGTTGTCACCCATGGAGTAGGTGGGTGACAAGAAACTAGTGATTGTTCAGCTGAGTCCTGCTACTTGCAAAGTCTGACATCCTTCTTCTCCAGAGTCCCCCGCAAAGCGACTGCTAAGAGTTTCATACCATCTCTATCTTCCAAAAATTATCAGAGTATTGTCATGTGTATTTTTTCCCTAAGGATACTAAGTTGCAGGCATTCTTTTTTTCATAATGATGTTGATTTATCTGTGGTTGTATAAAAAGTCACTATCGCAGAGTCATGACTACTGAGCCAGCTAACTGAAATTACAGAAACTCTGATTAAACACGCTTTCTTTGTGGAATCTACACGTAAGTATTGCTAAGCTATTTGGTTTGTTAAATACTGAGCTTTGACATACAAGCTCTCCAGCATTTGTGTGACATATTGTTTTGAAACTGTTTTAAGAAAAAGTAATTTAAAATGTAAATTGATATATCCAAATATATGTTTGGAAGAGTTAGGAGGCGGAGTCAACACAAAGGAGCATGAGACTTCCAGACTTTGAAATCAAATCATTCAAGAAGTGACACCTCTCAGAAGGAATTGCCAAATGGAGGGTGACAGGTATGAGGTCAGAGTACCAACCTGTAGCTGCTCACCTGAGCATCTTTGCCCTCAATTTTCTCAAAATAGCAATGTTTACAAGTGGTTGTTTGTTTGTTTGTTTGTTTGTGGGGAACAAAGTGCTAAGAAACTTCTCCAACTTTTCCCCCCAGCTTCTACCCATTCCTGTCTCTTGACAAAGGATTTCAAGCATGTGTCAATGTTCTTTCCTTCATCTGAAAAGTAAATCAGGCGAGATGGTGCATAATTCAGTAGAAATACTGGAAGAACAGTTCTTCAGTATTTTTTATAGGAGATCATAGATTTTATGTTTGTAAAAAAGCACCAGATATTTTAAATAGAGTAATTGGGACCAACTTGCCAAAGCAAGTTAGAAAAGTTAAAATTGTGCCTTCCTGAGACTACCTTGAATTATTAAATTTAAAAGTTATAAAGTCATTTTTTAGCTCATTTCTTCATTGCTATGAAATTAATATATGTCTGCTATTTCCTCTTTATTTTTAATTTTTTATACTATCAGCTACTGCTTTAGTTTTAATGAGTGTTTATGACATGAAATCTGTTCTAATTCATTTCCATGTTCAAGCAATTCAGTTTCACAAACATATTTCCAAACTAGCTATTCTACTTATGCTAATCACAGCATAAATTGATATATCAGGGAAAAGAGAAATATGGTAAATTGGGTTGGATAGTTTATGTTAAAATCCAAATAAGAACCCTATTATCCAACTGGATTTGTGTTTAACTGCATTTGAGAAGTTTTCTAGGCAGAGGAGTAAGACTTAAAGCATTATTTCTGAATTTAATGCTTTTGTGAACTTACGTCATACATTAAAATCATCTTAATGCACCTTTTTGTCAATTCTTCACAATAGTGTTACAAAAGGAAGGCAGGAGAGGATACATTTAAAAAGCAAATGAAAAAGAACTCAATGGGAGCCTATTAGGCTACCTGTTGATGAGCATGTAAGAGAGTCATTAATATGTGGCTCATTGACATGATAGGCCATAATGACTCCTCCAGGGACAGTTCAGTCTATTGTGTCAGAGACTAGTTAGGGATTCATTAACACGAAGACTCATGACTTCTTAATATGTAAATTATTAATGCATGCATTGAGGCATCCCTCACAAATGTCCACATTTTGCATTACATGTCTTCTTTGCCACCCTTCACCCACACCTTTTGTGAACTGTTTTCTTTTTTCCATCCTCTGTTGCAGATCTCTTCACAAAAGATTCCGTACTCCTGTAGAATCTACCACTTCACATTCAAAGACCTCCTCCCCTTCAGCCCACCTTTCTGGGATTTAATGCAGGTTCACATATACAAACCCCTTGACCATTTTGAATAAATCAGTAAAAATTTAGCATAAAATCTAATTTGATATATTTCTCCAATGTCAAATTAGTTTTTGGCTGAAGTCAGGGCAATGTGAACAAAGTGGTTGTTTTTAAGAAATGAGACTCTGAAACATTAATAGTATCATTTATACTGAAGGTGGGAGGGGGAAAGAGAAAAATAGAGCTGAGAAAAGCCCAAGAAAGAAGACACAAGAAAAAAAAGTTTAATTAAACCAAGTAGGAAGAGTAAGTATTCATACCAATGTAATACATTAAATGAAGAAATGGATTTAAACCACTCAATGGCATACAGCAAGCAATCAATAAGTATTAGCTGTTATTATTATGTTGGCATTTTGCACTCTGCACAAAGATGAAGTTAATATCCACATTTCCTATTGAAACAAGAAAAATGTTATTGAGTGAAAGTTGTTCCATCTATAAATTAACATATCATAACGAGGGAATCAAACATATTCTTTATTCCTACAGCAGAATTAGCTACAGCATTCATGGAGAGGTACTCAGGTATCCTTAGAAGCTTATCCACATTTCATGTATAGAAACTATATTTTAATATACCCTTTCATGTGGGACTTTATGTACTACATATACTCATTTTCTTGCCACTCTATTATTCTAACCTTGTCTAAAACACAATACCTTCTCTGCTAAACTTCAGGAGAAACAGACTCAATTTCTAATTTCCATTAGCCCTCAACTCTGCAGTAGATCTACAGAAGTCTATTTATCATAAAATTCATATCTCCATACAAAATCAGTAACATTTTTTAAAGCTAACAGCTTTATCGAATTATAATATATATGCCATAAAATTCACCCACTTTAAGTGTACAATAATTTTTAGCATATTTAGTGTATTTTCAGAATCGTGCAGCCATCAACAAAAGCTAATCTTAAAACATTTCCAGTACTCCAAAAAGAAACCTCATGTCCCTTAGAATCACTTATTTCTCAACCCCAGCCTTAGAGACACTAATCTTCCTGTCTCTATATATTTGCCCAATTTGGACATTTTATACAAGTGGAATTATGCAATATGTGTCCTTTCATGTCTGGCTTCTTTCACAGAGCATAATGTTTTGAGGCTCATCAATGTTGTAGATGTATCAGTACTTTCTTTTTATTGCTTAATAGTATTCCATTATATAGATATAACACACTTTGTTTATTCATTCACCAGTTGTTGGGCATTTGGATTTTTCCACCTTTTGGTACTTGTGGATAGTACTTCTATAAACATTTACATTTGTGTGGGCATATGTTTTTGTTTCCCTTGGGTAGAAACCTAGATGTGAAATTGCTGGGCTATGGTAATTCCATATTTCACATATTAAGGAACTGTCATACTATTTTCCTATAAAGTGGCTACACCATTTTATGATCCCACCATTAGTGCATCAAGGTTTTAATTTCTTCAAGTCCTCATCAACATTTATTACCTCTTATTGAACATAATAATTCTAGTGGGTGTGAAGTGATACCTTATTGTGGTTTTGATTTGCATTCCTAATGATGTTGAGTATTGTTTTATGTGCTTATAGAACATTAAAATAGCTTCTTTAGAGAATATCTATTTAGATGCTTAGCTTATTTTAAAATTGAATTTTCTTTTTATTATTGAGTTGTAAGAATTCTTCTAGATATAAGTCACTTACCAGATATATGATTTGTAAATATTTTCTCCACTATGTGGGTTGTCTTTTTTTTTAAGACTTCATTTGTTTATTTGCGAGAAAGAGTGAACACAACGGGGGAGGGGCTGAGGGAGAAGGACAAGCGGACTCCCTGCTGAGCGGGGAGCCCGATGCGGGGCTTGATCCCAGGACCCCGAGATCATGACCTGCACTGAAGTCAGATGCTTAACAGACTGAGCCACCCAGGTGCCCCCTACACAAACTTTGTTTGATTGAATCTCTTTAAATAGGAGACAGTATTTTTAACATAATCTTTATTAATATAATTATCACAAGCAGCTAATTATACTTCACATTCTTCTAATGTTAATTTCAATACTAAATGCTAGAAAACATTCAACAGTTATCGGTCCTACCCAGGTTCTAGACTGAAGTAGATGTAAGCAGATTCAGAAATGCTGCAAATGAATATGTAGATTCAAGGAAAGAAGTCCAACTGATTTAGGAAGCTCACAGTACAAACATTATGCTATTTTCTCTGGAGCCTACAGCTAGAAGAGATAGAATAAGCAGGGAGGAGCTCATCAGTGCCAAGATGACTCTCCCAGTTGAAGGCCTTTAGATCCCTGATTAAATAGAGCAAGGTTTACCAGGAAATCCTAAGTAGATGAAATGAGAAGGGCTTAGTAAGATAAAACTATGGTTGGAGATCAGTACAAGACCAATATGGTACTTGGGAAGGACTAGTTGAGAGCCAGATATGAACCAAAAGGCAAGGAGCCTTTTGACTGAAGATGTTGGGCCACAGACGGGGTTGCAGAAGGAGTCTGGTATAGGAGCCAAATTCTGCTGACAGCTACATTGCCAAAGATGAAGATCTCTGCCACACTCTTAACAAGGCAACAGCAGATTCTGCAGTCAACACTCTGAAGAATACTTCTATCAGGTGGGCTTAAAGGACTCAGTCCTGCTATTGGACATAATGCTAATTCAGAATAATGTTAGACAAAACTCAGGGTGTATTCATTCAACAAATATTTAATATTTGCTAGCCATTATACTAGAAGTTAAACCACGAGCACAAGCCAAGATTAAACAAACTCTGCCTTCATAAAGTTTATAGTCTAAAGAAAGATAAATACAAGCCAGCAGTTTAAAAATCACAATTGTACCATTCACGATTGGGGAAGCATGGGGTTCTACAGAAAAAAATATTAAGAACACTATCCCAAACTCAATGAAGGCGGTAGCATCTGGCACATATGTGGGCTTGTAAAGAGACGTTAGACTGGAAGGAGGTCAGATCCTGCAATCTGATTGCAAGATCATATTTAAAAGCGTGATTTTCTGAATCCTAAAATATACATTTTTTTCAAGAAGGAAAACTGTTTTAAAAGAAAACTCTTAAAAGTTGACTTCATCCTAAATGGCAATTAACTTTATCCTCAATGTTCCTACTCTTGCTTAACCCTCTCACCATACCTACAAAAGCATTATTTCATTTAGATTTACTAATTTTCTTTTTGTTTAAATAGCATTACTCTTTTGGTACGTATTGAGACTAAATGATTTGCAATTTTTTTAAGTAATTATAATTCAGAACACCTGTGTTTGGGTCTTTTGTCTATACCAGTTATTCCCAATCCTGGGGCACATCAGAATCACCTGGGGAGATTTTTAAACAATACCTATGCCTGAGCCCTGCCCCAGATCAATTCAGTTAGTCTTTGTCGTGGGGCCTGTGTATGGGTGCCTTATTTTTCCCTTTCCTGTGTGCAGTCAAGCTTGAAAAACACCAGTTTACGCTACTATTCTACACTGGCTTTTACTCTATGAAGTTATGGTTAGTGTGAAATTAAGTTCTTCAGTAAAAATACTCTGCTATTAAGAGTTTCCGTGGGGTGGGGAGAGAAGAGGGTGTACATAATCAGATAGGGTAGCATTAATGTAAATTTTATACAAATTGTACTTTGGCTACTGTTAAGTCTATAAAACAATTAATTTTTATTTATCATGGAGATTACCCACCCATACTTCAGTGCATTTAAATTTACTTTTTTTTTTTTTTAACTGAAAAGAAACCTACGTGCTGTTTAGGGTAAAAGACATTCATTATTTCTACTTTAACAGCTATATTGCTCATTATAAAGCTGATAGTGTTTGTAAGAATTTAGACCTGAACTAGTAAAACATTTTCCAGTTGTACTATGTGGCAAATTGTCCAAATAATTATTGCAAATGCAAACACCATAAAGTGTATTGCCAAGGACACTAGTAGGTTAGATCCTATAAAAGAAACAATTAGAATCTTGAGGTAAAAATAATAGAAATGAGATGACAGTTATTGAAAAAGGCAGAACTTGCAATATAATAGTTTAAACATAAGTTTGTGGATAATGCTGATATTTTAATGTGTTTGGAGTTTATCATGTATAAGAGAATGTTTCATGTAAAAATACCACAACCACATATATTCTGGTCTTCTTTTTTCCTGATTTGGCATGTAAGTGAGGGCACTTGCAAGATTGCACTTCCTATCTTTGAGGATCAGCATTTTACAATAGTTTGCTTCATTAATATGTATATAGTGTTGATTTTATGGAAAAAATTTCTTTTTACACATCTCAATTTACATAAGCTTATTCCGTATGTATAATACTATGGTCAGGATATCTATATAAAGTTCCTACTCTTGCTTATTCTGCAGATTGCAGATTGCAGAAATCTATAGTCAGGATAATCAAAATAATGGAAAATAAAAATAATGATAGATACAATTATTTAGTACTTTTTAACTCCAATAACTCAAATGTTGAATTCCTTCTTTGATTAACTGTAGCTCAACTCCATCTTCACTGAAACAAAGATACAACATGGTGCACCAGTGCAAAGGATGGACCTAGAAAGATAGGAATGAGACTCTGGGAAGCCAGAGAGGAGCCTGAGAAAGGAGAAAGGCATCCTAAAGAGGTTTGGGGTCAAAGAGAAACTGTTTCTGTGCCTTTCCTGCATAAGACCCTGTGGCTAGGTAGTGACTGGTATGCCCAAGAATCTACAGGAGGCATATGGAGCATGAGAACCTAATGCAAACATAGGGGAAAGGCCCATCACTTGAAATTGCTTCAAGTATTGCCCTGTGGCTTTGTTCAGCATGGAACCCTGTTCCACCAGATTTCTTCATGACTGACTCTCTTCACGTCTCTGATCAACTGTCATTTTTCTCAGTGATGTGCAATCTTTACTCCTTCTTCTGTGGTATTGCATTTTATACTCTCAATTGCATTTACCATTTTCTAACATAACTTATTTATTCTTTATGTTAATTACTTATTAATTTTCCCTTCCATTAGACTGTCAGCTAACCAAGGAAAGTAATTGTCATTTTTTCATTAATGTATCTCCAGTGTTTAGAACAGTACCTGGCACATAGTATGTGCTCAATAACAGTTGTTGAATGCATGAAGACCCTTTATTCTTTTCTCCAGTCACTGATGGTTTTTGTTTGTTTATTCTCTATCAGTGCACAAGCTAAAGGACACAGTAAGAACTTTGCTACTGATATCCTGATGATTTTTTTCTTTCAAGTCAACCAAGACACATACTCTCTCAATCTTGAGGGCACTGGTATCAGAAGGAACCATACTAGTGTAATTTCCATATACCCATCCACAAGGATAAACATTGAGATGCCTGGACTAATCTTTCTCACTAAGTTAAAACATAAATCTTAGATTTTAAAGGAAGAATTTGGATCAACTAATTACAAAAAGAAATTTCCCTGAGCAGGACCAGAGCAGTAAGATGAGTCACCCGTGAAATAGGTATAGGAATACCTAAAAATGCATGCCATCATACATATCTGCTTTTTATATTAAAGATGACCTCTAGCAAAATTAAATAACTAATATTGATAATGAGAAAAGGGTAAAACCTGTATTTAAGGGTGGGAGGGATGGGGTGGCTGGGTGATAGACATTGGGGAGGGTATGTGCTATGGTGAGCACTGTGAATTGTACAAGACTGTTGAATCACAGATCTGTACTTCTGAAACAAATAATGCAACATATGTTAAGAAAAAAAAGAAGAAGAAGATAGGAGGGGAAGAATGAAGGGGAGTAAGTCAGAGGGGGAGACGAACCATGAGAGATGATGGACTCTGAAAAACAAACAGGGTTCTAGAGGGGAGGGGGATGGGGGGATGGGTTAGCCTGGTGATGGGTATTAAAGAGGGCACATACTGCATGGAGCACTGGGTGTTATGCACAAACAATGAATCATGGAACACTACATCAAAAACTAATGATGTAATGGATGGTGATTAACATAACAATAAAAAATTTAAAAAAAAACCTGTATTTAACCATCCCAAATACAGAAAGAGACAGTAAGTAAAAAATGGTTAAAAACATAGAAAAGGTTTTTAAACATGAGACTCCCAAAACACAAGCAGAAGTATGATGGTGTTCATAAGTGCCATAAGCAGTTTTTCAAGGCAATAAAGAATCTTTCATAAAACATTAGTGGAAAGCATGTTAGGAGAGAAACATTGCGGAAATTATGCTCAACGTTTACAATGACATCAATCTCGTTTCTTATAGTTAGCAACCTAGTTCATACTTTTCATTAAGTTACTCTGAATACTTTCTGAATTAATATAACTAAAATACTATTCTATCCTTGAACAGGGAGACTAAAGTTCAAATTTTCAGCCTAGCAAAGAGTGTACAATTCTTTTCCAACTTTTTTTATTGTTTTATTTATTTTTTTATTATGTTAGTCACCATCCAGTACATCATTAGTTTTTGATGCAGTGTTCCATGATTCATTGTTTCCGTATAACACCAAGTGCTCCATGCAATACGTGTCCTCCTTAATACCCATCACCAACTTTGTTTTTCAAGTTTGACTTTCACAATTCCATCCATTCTAGGCGATCTAATTGACTAACAAAATCCTCAAGTTGTCCTTTGCACTGCCATTTCCACACATATTTTCTACTCTCTGTAATACTCCCTGCTTCTTCTCCACCTACCCAAGTTTTACCATTTGAAGGTCAAGTTCATTTTCTCTCTGATGCTCTTCCTAATGAGGGCAGCCTGCATAATAGTCCTTTCTTGAATGCCTATTGCTCTGTATCTCCTATGATTTTCTCTGAGTATGTGTTATTCCATTTGGCACACATTACGTTTTCATGTATATAAATATTATTCCTTAACCAAATTCATGCTTGAAGATAGAAGCTACCTAAGAGTGTTCTACATAAAATAAGAACTCTATTATTTCTTTATGAATAAAGTGCCTTACGGAGGCATTATGGTTCAGAGCCATAGGAGATTAAAGAATTTAAATCACAAACCCAGTTTCTCCTATTAAATATTTTCTGGATTTGATCAAATAAATCCCTTTGCCTAAATTTCTTCTTATGTCAAATGGGGCTGGTGTTGCTTACTACAATGTACAAAGGTGATCTAATGGGAAATAACTTCGTATCACTTAAGAAATGATAGATTTAAAACACGTATTCCTTAAGCTTATATAATTAGAAATTTCTAAATAAAAAAACAAGGTAACTTATTAAAGTAGTAAATATCATAGAACTAAAGTTGTCAATAAGGTATAGTCCATGCATGACATGAAAGTTCGGCCTAGTTTTGTAGCCAAGTTCTAATTAACGTTACAGATCTTTAGATACAAAATTAGACGAATGAAAGGAATTTCATACCATAAGTGGTCAAGGAATTCCCTAAGAATTGGAGTAATACACACACACACACAATTGACCTTTATAATCATGCCAACATAATTTTGAAAAGGATTTCTAAAAATTTAATTTCCTTAGAGGTTACAATTCATCACAGACAAGTATATTTTATTGTACTAAAAAATATAACCCCCCACAATTTCTCAACAGCTAAGCCTTACCCAGAAAAGGTTTAATTCAGTCTCACAAATAACATTTCAGTGGAACCCATCTCCACTTGTATATTGAAAGTTAACTGGAAAACAACAAACTTTAATTTACAGCCAACTTCATTTAAAAACTTCTTAGAAAGTAAAAAAAAAATAAACTATTTACAAATGCTATGCATTACCTACCTCAATAATATATTTTTACTTTGGATTGTGACCTTAGCTTTTACATAATAAAGTTCTATAGGATATTAGGAAAATTATAGTAAAACTCTTAATGAAAACTATGAAATGTTAGTTGAGGGTGGTAATGTAAGAACTAATTGCTCTATCAGTATAGGGAAGCGTATTATATTTGCCAATAATAAAAATATAATTATGCTAATTTCCTAAAATATGTTTGTTTCCCAACTCTTACTGCTATAAAAAATAATATAACTTTTAAAGTTTAAAATTTTTTTTTAAAATTGACACATTATAATGTCTGATGACGGTACTACTTCAGTTTGAGTTTAACATTTTCACAAGATACTTTAAATGCATTTTATATTCTGCAAAATCAGTAATTAGCTGTGAACTAGAAAGTTACCATTGCTTAAAGTTTTCAAAAGTTAAAGCTCTTGCCTATAAGAATCAATGCAACTGGACCCCTCTGTTATATAGTTTTAAAACATATGTATACGAGAATATGTGAAGTCTTCATATTCTTCCTGCAACTCTTCTTTCAATCTAAAATTATATCCAAAAAAAATTGTACATACTATTCAATAGAGTGTAGCAGATCCATCACACTTCCTTTTTGTTAAGTTTTAAGATTAAACATGTAGACACATTGCATTACTCCTCTTAAATACTTTTGTTTTTTGGTTTCCTCTAGGGGAAGACCAGACATGCAATCCCAAGACAGAGGTGACAGTACTGTATGACTTAATAAAGTTTAGGTTTAGGTACACAGGAGGAATCTGGTAGAGGCAAAAGGCCCAGTCAAGGGAAGACATTAAGGTAAAGAAAAGCAGATAGGACAGAAGGCAGGCCCAGAATCCACAGGTGTCAGAGTCAGGGAGCACCATATGAGCACTACTACGAATATTGGCCGTGATCCTGGCCCTGGAAAGAAGGAAGAATGAACGACTCTGTTCTGATCAGTAGACACACAATATTTGCCTCTCATCTTTCATTATTTAGCCTATTAGATTTTTCTGGTTCTGGTCCCACTGGTCTGGACTGTGGTATGAAGAAAGCCAAAGGCTAACCCATGAGTATTTATTTTATTTGAGATGTTAAGATTATTTGACATTACTTCAAAGTAATATTATGGTGACTCCATGAATCAGCTCTTTAGAAGACTTAGGATAGAAGGAAAGACAATAATGAGAGTATCCCATAGTAGGCATGTTAATTTATTTCTCAATTTGATCTGTTGTTGATACCTTGATAACTGAAAGTAACCATCTAAACTTAGATTGTCTATAAGACTGTATAATGGTTAATGTGTTCATTTCTATATTTAATTTTGAGTTGATTTAGGTAACAAATACGTGGTTATTGCAGGGACAAATTTCCTTTTTTTCTGTTGTTTTTATGATCTAAATATAGTCTTCCTATATTTTATCCTATTTTTAATTTTAGAGTAATTTTTATTTTTGATCCAATGAACAATCATTACCTCATGGCCATAGAATATAATATGGGTATAGAATTAATAAGAACCAGCAAAAGAGAAATCAGTTATTATTTTGAAGTTTTTTATTTACATCGCAGGGATGATGACTATGATTTTAAACAAAACATAGAATAAAGGAAGAAGAGTTAGGATTTGAGGAAATATGTAACTTTGGTGTGAGACATTAAGGGAATTAATTTGCCACCTGGATATCCAGATGGAGATGTTCAGAAGGCATCTGATTTTTAAAGACTGTGAAAACAATGCAAGTACTCATCATTAAAACTGTAGCAAGTAAAATTCATTCTTCAATTATTCAGAAGGTGCTTTTGGATTTTACTAGGTCTCAGGGTTATCAATGAGAAAACCAGTTGCCTTTAATATTAATTTTAAGGGCTTTTTATATGCAAATCCTTTTATTAGTTACAGTGGGGAATAATGTTTAGACAAATACATCATTCCTGGCCTCAAGGAACTTGCAGTCCAGTTAGGAAGATGACACACACACAGGTTTTTTAAAGTGCAGGGAAAGGCCTTCATTATAAATGGCACCTTTGTAAACATTTTAACTGAACAGATACAGAGGGCCATATGATGGAAGTCCGCTTCCTTCCAGACATACAAATATATGATAAACAGGAAGTCTTTTGTTAAATGTTAATTTCTTTGCCTATAGATAAATTACATCAGATGCAAACACGGTAAACAGCCACCCTTTCATTTAAGGAAAGCTGTTTTATTTTGTACCCTCGAAATAACTACTCCATAAAAAATATTGCCAGAATTATTTTAATTTAAAGGAAGAATAACAAAGCAATATAAGGGCAGAAGCAATCCCAGAATAAGGATAAATCAGGAATAGGACTAGGAGTCCTGTTGAACTACATGAGTTTAATGAGATTTGTAAACAAATGCCTTGAATGTCCCTATAACTAGCATTGTCTAAAAACTTAACTTGGTTTGCCAAAGTTAGCTTTAAATGTTAGAAAACATATGTTAGAAAACATATGAACTATCTGAAGAATGCCTTTATTATATGTATAACACACATACACACAAGATAAGGTTTAACTAAAAAGCTCATATATACGGATGTGTGTGTGTAGTTTTTCCACACAAAAAGGCAATGCATTTAGAATAATTCAAATATAGATAGGCAGTATTACTTAACTGCTCCCTCTGTTCAGTTTACTAAATAAATTATGAACTGGATTGGCTGTCTCAGTTCTCTGCACACATTCCTTGATTAGAACAAATAGCTTTTAGTTAAAACTGTACACACACACACACACACACACATTCAAGAAATTTAACATCTATTCAGGTGAATTCTGCTTGTCGTTATTGTATTAACCTTTCTACAAAATGATACACTTAGAACCAATTTAAGTTTCAGTTGGTCTATATTACATTTGATTTTTGCAAACCTATTTGAAATTTTTCAGTGTCTCGTACAGTTACATTCTTGAGTGAAATTTTATTTAAAAATTAGATATCTAGAAAATAGACTACATAGCTATTCTAAATTATTCATTATTTGTCTAAGAGGGTTTCAAAAATTCTAGCAGCTATCGTTTTAGGTAGAATTGAGAAATAAACTGAGTAATCTTCTGAAATATTTTGAATTTTGTAACTTCTCTTCCCTGGCACCCATAGGAAGTACAGTAATAACAACCATCCCTCCAGTACTCAGAACTCCAGGCTAATGATGGCAGGACTGGGAGAGCTCTTTACCTAGCTTGCTATTATTCCCTGCAGCTCCTCGAATGTTAGTGCCCGTAGTGCACAGTTCTTGTAAGTGTCATGTCATTCCCCCCGTCAGAGAATCTAGTTGGCAGTGAGTTTTTTTCTTCTCTGACTTTTGCATTAAAATACTACAAACTAGTTTATTAGTTTACTAGTTAGGACCTCAGGGCAAAAATCTAAAGTTATTAGGTTAGTTGACCTGAAAAATAGGAAACAATCACAGAAACAATATGATTCTGCTTAACTTTGTAAGGGTAGGGACGCCAACATTTAATTCAACTGAGAATCAGAGTAAACAAATGACAAGATAAAAGACATAGAACAATATGAATGGCTATATAAAAGACCTAGAATTCCTGACAGAATACATTACTGAAGAATGCAATCTTTCCAGAAGATGATTCAGAAGAGAATATATAACCATTTGGCTTGGGTAGTTTTTAGAATAATTCTGCCTCAAAGCAAAAAATAGAATTAAATGGTCTTTTCTACAACATATGATTTATTGAAAATGATTCAGAAATCAAGTGTTGTATTAACACTGGAAACAATGATTGAACTTTATTTACACCGAACTCAATAGTCTTTTTTTTTTTAAGATTTTATTTATTTATTTGACAGAGAGAGACACAGCCAGAGAGGGAACACAAGCAAGGGGAGTGGGGGAGGGAGAAGCAGGCTTCCCGCTGAGCAGGGAGCCCAATGCGGGGCTGGATCCCAGGATCCTGGGATCATGACCTGACCCAAAGGCAGACGCTTAATGACTGAGCCACCCAGGTGCCCCCAAAATCAATAGTCTTATACACCTATTAGAATATGTGTGAAAATTACATTTTTTTTTACTGCATCTGAATGTGATTTTTAAAAACTATAATTTTTTCTATTGGCAAATACCCAGAAGATTTAAGTTATAACAATACATTATAAAATTATCTGTAAGTATTTATCCTCAAAAGGAGATACTAGTAAAGTGTATTTTTCCCAACTTCCTTTCATTATATGGCTTATGAAGCTGACGTTTCCCTGCACAATTCTATGTGATTTGTAATTCCACAGTAATTTTTAAGAATGAGAATAAGCTTGGGGTTTTTCTTACAGAGTTAAAGTCTATTTGATTTGTATCATGGCTTAAATCTGTAAAACAAATCAGAATACCATCAGTGTTAAATGGGCTATAAAATCTGTTTCACATAATTAAGAAAAGAATCTACTATTTGGCATGCTTTACAAATATAAATTTGGGCGATATTTTGTCTTTTGGTAATTAAAGGGGTGCGTAAAATTCAAATCCAGAGCCACACATAGGATAGTCATTGTCTTACGATGTTAGCATTTCATGTCTCTTTGTGATTTGAATAGCGCTTAAGTGCAGCACAGACAGACCATTTTCAGACCCCCTCACTTGAGGGGGAAGGAGTAGTAAAATTACCTAAGACAGCTTTGTTTAATGTACAACTGATCTCTATCACCAAACAATGCCGTATAACAGTCCAATTTAGGAATTTCTATTTTGTCATAAAAATCTTTAAATAGCAGGATGATATAATTAAGTCTTCAAAATCAGTTATTACTTATATAATAGATAATAACAACTACCATGCCATTTACCCAAGTAAAACTATTAGAGAAGCAGAATAAAAACCTGAAAAGATTCGAGACATATGTCTTGAGGAGCTTTTTCTTTTTTATATAGTGGTGGGGTACAGAGAATGCTTTAAAACAAAGGAATGGGGGTGGCTGGGTGACTCAGTCATTAAGCGTCTGTCTTCAGCTCAGGTCATGGTCCCAGGGTCCTGGGATCAAGCCCCACATCGGGCTCCCTGCTCAGCGGGAAGCCTGCTTCTCCCTCTCCCACTCCCCTTGCTTGTGTTCCCTCTCTCGCTGTGTCTCTGTCAAATAAATAAAATCTTTTTTAAAAAATTTTAAAAATAAAACAAAGGAATGACCAAAATGCAATGGTGTATAATATATTTTCTTAGAGGAAAGAGTTATGTAAAATTCAATTTCACCTTCTAGGTATAAAGTGATGATAAGGTGAATTTGTGTGCAGCTATCTTATTTATTTAGTCCAAAAGAACTATTTTAAGAACTATTTAAAGAAGAAACATGTTGTAGTTTTTTTTTTAAAGTAGTGTTCAACTTATGAACAGGCAATGTTCCAAATTTTTTTGTAACCCAGAAATTGCTGGAATTTGGGAATCATTTTCCCCTAGCAGCAATAGTATAAATACTAGTTTCTCTGGTTAGTGCCCCAAAGCTTATTGAATCTATAATACAACTAATTTTGAAACTTTTGTATTAGCCTGGGTCCTGGCAGCATAAATGATAATGAGGAAATAAAGCATTCCTCCCTTAATCTTGAGCATAGGACTAGCCATATAGAAGATTTTTAAAAGCAATATTTATCACCAATGTCATTTTGAGTATCTATGGAGGGTCATCAACTGGGACAGATCCTTATATATGTTAGCTAATGTAGTTCTCACAGCACCTCTGCCAAGTAGAAATTATTAACCCTATTTTGGCCTTTTTAAAAAGGATACAAAATATAATTTATCCAAGTGTACACAGTTAGTAATTAGTTAGACTGAAAGCCCAAATCTACCCCGCTTTAAAGGGTATGCTGTTTCCATTATGCCTCATTGTTTATGGAATCCACCTTTTCCGCTGAACACACATGCACACACACACATGCACACATGCACACACATATATAAAATTTTCAGGCATGGTTTCAAAGTGAAGTGTCAGAGCTTAGAAGATCTTTTAAGTCTATCAGGTCACTAAGCAATCAGACCCACCTCAGGGGTCTGCTCCTGAAGTCATTTCTCATTATTCCTATTGGGGTTTTGGGCTAAAAACTTAGAACAGGGACAAGAGTCACAATCAGCAAAATTGGAAAAAGTTGAAAAACTAAGTGTCCCAATTCATAATCTTTTTTTTTTTCCTTGCCTAGAGTTTTACTGGCTCAGAGTGCTTGGGCCCTATAAGAATTTTTATAGGCTTGGGGCGCCTGGGTGGCTCAGTCGTTAAGCGTCCACCTTTGGCTCAGGTTGTGGTCCCAGGGTCCTGGGATCGAGCCCTGCGTCAGGCTCCCTGCTCAGCGGAAGCCTGCTTCTCCCCCTCCCTCTGCTGCTCCCCCTGCTTGTACTCTCTCTTTGTCCAATAAATAAATAAAATCTAAAAACAATAATAATTTTTACAGGCTTGCAGATGGACTTTGGGTGGGAAGTTCAAGTTTGTGGAGATCCAGAGGATCCATGTAAGAAATGGCATCCATGCAACCCCTCTGGAAAACAGTATGGAGGTTCCTCAAACAGTTGAAAATAGAGCTACCATACAATCCAGCAATTGCACTACTGGGTATTTACCACAAAGATACAAATGTAGGGATCCGAAGGGGTATGTGCACCCCAATGTTTATAGCAGCAATGTCCACAATAGCCAAACTGTGGAAAGAGCCAAGATGTCCATCGACAGATGAATGGATAAAGAAGATGTGGTATATATACACAATGGAATATTACACAGCCATCAAAAGGAATGAGATCTTGCCATTTGCAATGACGTGGATGGAACTGGAGGGTGTTATGCTGAGTGAAATAAGTCAATCAGAGAAAGACATGTATCATATGACCTCGCTGATATGAGGAATTCTTAACCTCAGGAAACAAACTGAGGGTTGCTGGAGTGGTGTGGGGTGAGAGGGATGGGGTGGCTGGGTGATGGACATTGGGGAGGGTATGTGCTATGGTGAGCGCTATGAATTGTGCAAGGCTGTTGAATCACAGATCTGTACTTCTGAAACAAATAATGCAATATATGTTAAGAAAAAAGAAAAAGAAGAAGATAGCAGGAGGGGAAGAATGAAGGGGAGTAAGTCAGAGGGGGAGACGAACCACGAGAGACGATGGACTCTGAAAAACAAACTGAGGGTTCTAGAGGGGAGGGGCGTAGGGGGATAGGTTAGCCTGGTGATGGGTATTAAAGAGGCACATTCTGCATGGAGCACTGGGTGTTATGCCCAAACAATGAATCATAGAACACTACATCAAAAACTAATGATGTAATATATGGTGATTAACATAACAATAAAAAATTAAAAAAAAAAGAAATGGCATCCATAGTGATTCCCTTCAGCTAGAGCTTGAGAATGATGAGACCCCCTTGTTTCCCTTCTCTTAGAAAAGGTGACAAAACTACGCCAGGGAGTCTAGGCTTCTAGGGGTATGGATTTACAGAAAACCAGGAAGCCAAAAAGCCCTGGTAGATCTCCAAGGAAACTAAGCTACTTGGCTCCTTGCTTTCAACCAGATGGCAGCTTCCAAACGGTCCTCTTGACGGGTCCTGTGCAGCTGCGTTTTATGTTTCCATATGGCCTTGCCAGAACTCCCCCCTTAAGCAGACCTGGCTTCCACAATTAGTACGGACTCACAACAAGTTAGTTATGGAATACATTAAGTCCTAAAGGCCTCATGGGGCTATTTACACCTCTTTGGACTATTTCCAGGATCCCAGATTATACTGTAAGTGTAAATTAAGGAAGTCTCACGATCCAATGCCTCTGACTAGAACATGCAACATTACCATATCTTCTGCTCCATTTTCCAGTGCTTTTCTTGGCCTCATTTTAACAATTTTATACCACCCTGAAAGGTAAACTCTGTAATCTTAAAATCATGCTTTAGAAAGTATTTCTTTCTTTTCCCTTCTTGAATGTGCCTGATTCTATTTTTCAGGTACAAAAATTGAAGACTGATCAATTTTCTCCTTTGGCATTGAAGTCTTTCAGGAATTTATTTGCATTCACCTGGCCAAGTTATAAATACCATCCAACACCTATATCATGCCATTTCTTTACTTAAAATAATAAATTGGTTTCACTTAATAAAATACAAAACCAGATGAAGTCAGTCTGTGTACCCAACAGTTGGGAACATACATTTAGCAGCTGGTGAGGGAAAAAAAGTTCACTCCCTTAGCCCATGCACAAGATCAGTTATAGATCACATATTCTAGAAGACCTGAGACATAATGTAAATGGTTCTTATTTTATTTTTTATCCATGGCTTCCATTATGTAACCCAAAGAATTGGAGTTGATGTTCTTTGTCCCTTTCTCTGTTCTCAGTCCCTGTGAGGACTTTTTCTTTGGGACCTCTCCTCATCTTCACAGGGTCATGTTTCCAGCCATGTTTCTCATGGATACTGGTGCCTAACAACACACAGGTCCTTAATAAACAGTTGTTGAATGAGTTTTGGAACCTGAACAATGTAGACTATGATATCTGGAGAAATAATGCAAGTCCAAGAAGCAGAAATTAATTAGCTGAACAAGGTTTGATAATGATGATGGCAAATATAGTTGGCTTTTGATGACTACTTTATATGTGCCCAGCACTGCACTTAAAGCTTTAAGAATATCTAATTTTATGTTAATTGAATTATCACAATAGCAGGCATCATTACTCCTATTTTACAGATGAATAAACTGAGGTGCTGAGAAGTAAAGTAGTATGTCCACAGTCACATAGCTGTAAGTATATATTTTACTGGGAATAATATACAAGTCTGTTCAATGCCAAACTTCATGCCTTTTTTTATCCCTTCCCATCTGGTCCTGCATTTTATCATCTAGTAAATGTGGACTATTTAATAGTCATTAAGATAACCAGTTTTAAGATGTTTCAGATATAAGCTGACACACATCTCAGGAAAAGTTAGAATTTAATTAGTGTTGCTTATTGATTGAAGTCCTGTAAGAGACCAGGAAGTGGCTCTCCAAAGTTGAAAACTTAGGAACCTTGGAAGGAAAGAGGAAAGAGATTTTTGGGCAGGTTGAGCCTTTCTAGGGTTTTCAAGATCCATCTAAAGCTAAAGTTAGCCTTGTGTTTTTACACTGGTTAACATTTACTGATAATTTACTATGTTCCAGATACTGTGCCAAAAGTTTATATGTATTATTTCACAGAAATCTCAGCCAACCCTATGAGATAGTACTATTGTTATTCCCAAAACAGATGAGGAAACCAAGCTTCACTTGCCCAAAGTCATCTGCTAGCATGGTGGAGCTTGGACTCAAAGCCAGATATGTTTAACTCTGAAGCCCATAATTTTAATGCTTCTGAATGCTATTTTTAGCTTATTTATCCATGTACATTTAAGGTAATTTATATCAATGTCATTTATTTATTTTGGTCATTTATTTTGAAATAAAGTCCATGGGATGAGGATCAGCAATCTGCTTAGTTTGTTTGCTAGCACACACACCTGTGCCATGTATGTAGTGACACTTACCAAGTATCTCATGATGCGTGCATTTTGGTGCAATTAAATACCTCTGGGTCACTCTCAGTCACATGTCTACAAGGAACAAACTGCTTTCCTCTCACTCTAGATATTTCTTTCTGCCGAAGTGGATGGATTAACAAACATCAAAGAAAATAAACAACTACATCAATGTAGAGATTTACAAACTCTGACCCAAAAAAATCTCTATAGAAAAAGCGTAGGGTCTAGGGTGATTGACATAACAGAAATCCTACCTCACTAAGTGTAATCTCACAGTTGGTTCTGTACTTATTAGAAGTGATTATTGATGCTTTCAGAAGATATAATCTCCAGGACCCTGATAGCAAATTAACTTTGGTATTAAGAGGAATTCAAGTTAGATGTTACTGTCGACGTTAGGACAGCTTATTTTCACTTTAACTCTGAGTTATATAACCCACTATTGTTAATTACTTGCATGTATGAAGCAAAAATCCACATAAATTTCTCTTCTGTATTTATCTGTTGGGAGAAGTGACCTCCAAATTAAACTATGGAGGAAGTGTGGAAACATTCGTAAAAGACCCATTTAAATTATGTAACTCTTTGGAGGGAGAAGGATGTTTTAGAAGCTATCATTTTTTTATCAAATCAGTATTAGTTCACTTTTATTTTAGCCAAATACACGTCTTGTAAAATAACACTAATAAGGTATGCTATTTTCCCTAACTAAATTCTTCACAATGAAATCCAACAGCAATATTCATTTAGAAATTTGATAATGCTCTCTTGTGTGAGTTTTAGGAATATTTGAAACCCCATTGCATATAAATTATATCATGGAAAAGCTGTATAAATATTCTATTACGGCACATGCTGTTCTAAGGATCTGTCAGGATTTCCTTTATACACTCCATTTTGAGTGGTATATAAATCAGATATAAAAATTCACGTTGGACTGAAACTCTGCACAAAAGGCCTCCTCCAGAGGCAAATGCTTTTTTCAAAATGTGGTTTGAATTATGTTGGTCATTTTTAAGTTATAGAAGTGCAGAAAATGTATTTGTGGTTTTGAAGGAGAGAGATTTTTTCCATTTTTATAACTCATTAGGAAACTTTACAGGCCTTTAGACCATTTTGTGGTTTAGTTCCTCTCAGGTTTTCCCCCAAAGCCATATTAAAACTTGAACAGTGTCCGCTCTGAATCCAATGATTACTGTTCTGAATACAAATGTGTGTATGGATATATATAGTTATACATATCTTAAAGTAGGAGAAGTTCCAATAATGTCATGAGTGGGGTAGAAGATTAGGCCTATCGGTGTCCATTTCTGTTCTTGGAATCAAGTCAAATTTGGCCTATCAAAGGAATCCCCTATTTTTACCATAGTTCAGTATGTATCGCTTGTAATTTTAAAGCTGCATCTTTAACTTCAGAAAAATCCTCTGAGTAAAACACTACTTCTTCTATTAGCTCTTTGACAGTAAGGCTATGACTTTTCTAAATTTTGCTTTTCTCTAACAAAGAGAACAAGTTGCAGCACGTTTAATAGATATTCACTGATGATGATCTCTTTTGTAAAGTATTTAATGTGTATGTTTGTGTATATGAATCAGTTTGTTAAATAGTATTGAGTTTATTTTGTCTATATAGCTAACATGTTCCTGAGTAATCTCATAAACATCTAAGTTACTATTTTAGCACATGTAGAGATTATGTTTATATTATTCTCTTAATAGCATCAGTTAAAATCTGAGAAAGTTTTATTTGGACTAAGAAAGTTGGCAAAATTCACAAAGTTGAGTAAGCCAATCTTTCAAATGACTTTAAAGGATAATGAAAATAGAAATATTTTATATG
Organism: Callorhinus ursinus; assembly: GCF_003265705.2. NCBI lineage: Eukaryota > Metazoa > Chordata > Mammalia > Carnivora > Otariidae > Callorhinus > Callorhinus ursinus. Next base: position 56,003,584 of record NW_027397074.1, read on the forward strand.
ATTGAATTGCTTCCACCTATGTTATATTTAGTTCATTAATGCATGAGACTAACACACTTAGTAGTTAATATTTACTGTCATATAACAGATCAAGGCATTAAAGCATAAAGAGGCTAAAATTTTTCCAATTGTCGTTCCTTATGTTTTTATTAAATTCCACTTAGAATCTTGGTGTCTTGATTCCTAATACAGTTCCCTCTTCATCATATTACAGTATTTCTGGTGCAGTTGCTAGAATCTTTAGGTCTAGTAACAGTTAGGATGGACCACCCAGAGGACAATCCAACATTTGCCTGTGACTTGGGGAGCAATGTGGACTTTTTCCACTGAGACACCTTGAGAAGCAGAAGTGATCTATCTTCTCCTGGATGTTTTATCTGCTAACCCAGTGTCATGGAAATTAGCTAACTCTACAATAGAGAGAGCTGAATGCAGTTTTCTTTATTTTTTTTTTTTTATATTAACAGGAGAGCAGGGTTACTAATGAGGAATCATATCCCAAATCTCTAATCTGTGAAGCTGAACGTACTTATTTCTATTTGGGTCATTTTTTTAAATTCTCCATTTGCTTTTACTAACTTATACTACTTTGTGTTCTATAATATTATATTTGGTTGTAATTATAAAATTTTGTGTGTAATTTATACATTACTCATATACTTTTGTCTTTCTCTTGGTTTGTCACTAAAGTCATAGCTCTTATGATTTACCTTAACATGTACTCCAAACAGCCCTATATGACTCAATCATTAAGAAATTTAGGGGGAAGCCTATGAATAACTGAGTACTAAGAGCATTTGAAACACAGTTTTATGTTAATCAGAAATGTTTTGAAGTATAGCATAGACATTTAAAACCCACTGAAAATAAATATACTATAAATGTCAAAATGAAGTGTTACATGTTAAGAATCTAGATTCCATGGTTTGAACTTAACAATTCCTAAGTCATTAGGCAAGCAAGATGCACATTGTGCTCCCCTCCTCCCCCATCTACTAAATTATACCCATACTTTTCCTTGCATTTAGAGGAGCGATAATATGGTGCTATTATTTGAATAGCACTGACCTTGTTAAAGCCTAGCACCATTGTTTTATATATGATGAACAGTATAGTTTTAAACAGAATGGCTATTTCATACAACACATGAAATAAAGAATGACATAAAAAGACTTTAAGATTATGAAGAGTAAAGAATGTAAGATAGATCCTCACCTTGATTTTACCTTTAAACAGCCTTTTATTTGTCTATTAGGAACTTCTTCCCGTGGTTTTACAGGCTCCGGCTCTTGTTCTTTCTTTTGACAAATCAATATATAATTTGTGCCATTATTATTTGACCAAAATGTACCAACAGAAGTTTCATAACGTATACAAAACTCAACTTTACTGCCATCTTTTTGATAAGGGGGAACCAATAAAATCTTAAAGGAGAACTGGTCAGTTTCACCATCACATGAATTTGGGACATATTCTGCTAAAATGTCATAATGTGTCTGCCAGTCATCCAAGGACATTCTCACATATACTAACTTCTCAAAAGAAATATTCAAAACTCGAATAACACCCTTCATACTTGTAGACCCAGGAGGATACTCAGTTGACTCCAGTATTGCTTTCTGTACTTGAAGTTGCTGCATAAGATCTTCTTTTGAAGAAGGCAAATCAAATAGTGGAGATAAAACATATTCTTCTGTGTGAAAAATGTCCTTCCTTAAGTCAAAACCGGTTGAAACACTTGGTAAATCCCAGCAATCAAATTCTTTGACAGACACAAGATTGAATCCAAAGGTGTCAGCGAATGAAACTCTTCTTACCCCTGAAGATGGAGTGTCCAGGTATATATCTTCAGAAGAATCAGAACCTCGTCTACTAGGTTGAGGCGAGAAGCCAGGTTTGAAAGTAGGTTTAACTTCCTCATCTTCAGAAAGAGAATCAGATAAATTAGGAACTTCTAAAAATTTATCTTTGCTAATCTGCCTAGGTTCTTCAGAAGGCTCCATTGGGCTCTCTGATATCAAATAAGGGAGGACTGTACAACTAGTAGAGGCTGATATTTGAGATACTGAGGCTTAAAATAAGTATTATGTTACAGTTGACATTGCAGAAAGGAGTCAGCTCTATAAATAGGTCCAATGGCGTGTAAACTATGCTAGCTTGCCTCCAAAGGCCTTTAATATGATAGCATCCATGTTACTCTCACCAGTATGTTTCAGATTTAACTGTTTTTAAATTTGCATGTGTTTATGAGCTGAGTTCCAAAAAGACATTTTAAATCATTTTTTGCTGTGTTGAAAAATATGAAACTCTTTAGAATTTAAAAAATTGTTTTAACCAGTTGATCTTAAAAATAAAAACATAGACCCCTTATTTTAAAGAAAATAAAAGTAGTGGGGTGCCTGGGTGGCTCAGTCGTTAAGCGTCTGCCTTCGGCTCAGGTCGTCATCCCAGGGTCCTGCCATCAAGCCCCACATCGGGCTCCCTGTTCGGCGGGAAGCCTGCTTCTCCCTCTCCCGCTCCCCTTGCTTGTGTTCCCTCTCTCGCTGTGTCTCTCTCTGTCAAATAAATAAATAAAATCTTTAAAAAATAATAATAAAATAAAAAATAAGGAAAATAAAAGTAGTATCCAATACTAACATGTAGTTTTGAGCTAAATCAATCCACTGAAGCAGACAAGGGTGGACAGGAGAAAAGAAGAACATTTATAGAGTGGGGAAGAATCCAGTGCCTAATAATAATGATAGCTACTATTTAACAGGGACTTAAAATCTAAAATGTGAACTATAAAAGGGTTAAATAGAGGCACTGGGAGTCCTGAGGAAACATGATTTAGATGAAGAAGGTATCATTTGAAATATACCATGAAGGGTAGGTAGGATATAGACATGCAGGGCTAGAGTGAGTGGATTTTCCAGGTGGAAGAAATGGCCTGATCCAAGGCCTAGAACAAATAATTAGTCAAATCCGTTATTTTAAACATTAGTTAAGTTTCTTTTAATTAAGCTATGGAAAAATATACACAAGTAATAGGTTATTGACTTGAAAATATAAATGGGCAATGGTAGGCCTGGCCCAGGAGTGAAATATTTATGTAGAATAAAGTGTTCATCTTTGGCAAACTGCCATTTTTATGCCCACAAAACAAGTTAATACCATGACATCTTGGAGTTTGATGTGAGTTTTAAAGTGTGAGCAGCCTGTTTAGACCACCATATTTTTTTGTGTTAATGTAAAATCCACTCTGGAGATGACAATCAGGTAAAAACCTATAAAAAAATTTTAAACATACATATGCTTTGACCCTGAAAGTTTCCAGCTAGAAATTTACCCTATCACTGTATATACAAAGATAAATATAGATATATGTTCATAACAATTGATTATTTTAAAAACTCTAGAAATTATCCAAATATCCGCCCACAGGAAACTGGATAAAAAATGTGACACCCATACAATAAAATGTTTTATAGTCATTAAAAAGGCTAAAGTAGCACTTTATATGTTGATACAGAAAGATAACCAAGATGAATTGGTAAGTGAGAAAAGAAAGTGTGCACAGTTATGTGCCTGGAAAATTCCTGGAAAGACAAAAGAAATTGTTAGCAGTGGTTATCTCTGATCACAGAGGTTGAAGGTCATAGAGGAGATTCCTATTCTTCAGTCAATTAATTAAATTAAATTGTGAAAGGAGATTAATTTAAAAAGAGAGAGAGCTGCCCAGCAGGATTTCTTTAAAATTACAGCTTTGTAAATACACTATAACTATTGGACAATATGAATTGCATAAGTAGTGGCTCATGAAATTATTTTTTAAAATTAAAAACGAGCGGTGTCTAGAATAAGGAAATGAAATTATTTGGGCCTTACCTCATCCATATAGCAAGAATGAGTGGTGACCTCATGTATTGTTCAAGAATGGAAAATGGCTATCCCTTGCAAAGTTAATGACCATGAGCTTTGAGTAGCAATATTCTGAGGTACCTAAAATATATCAGTAGGTATTCAAGGAAATTAGTAACAAAATAATTTATAGAATTAGTCAATAATCCATACAGTCATGTAAATAATAGAAGAATGAAAATTCACAGATACAATGATGTACCAAAGTAATCTAACTATTTGAGGGTTACAAGCAGAGGCATAGAGCTAAAGACCCCTGGGGTTGTATTCTGTCTCTGCCACTTATTCGCTGGGTGATGTTCAGACTTTTGCTCAAACTTTTTAACCCTCATTTTCTTTCATTGTTAAAATGCAATGTTAACAAATGAGCTGCATGTTAAATGTCTAGCACAAAACCTACAGTGACAGTGGCAGGCATTATTTTCATTTCTAAATATGCTTGTGAAAGGCTGATTTCTAAGACACATTAATAGATAATAGACTATAAAGAGTCCACATATATAATATTAAATAATAATCTGTAATTTGATTTTTGTGTTTTTCAAAGACTCTAGTATGTAACACTTAACTTTATAAGACATAAAATAGCTCTACTTTAGAAAATGGTCCTATTATTTGAACTAAACTTTTCTCTTCTTACTTTATGCCTTTATCCAGAGCACTGCTCCCTTGATCTGTGGTAATCACTGCCTCTCTTTTGCAGTTTATAAACTTTGCATAATTGTAGACAGTTGAATGTTCCCCCTTAGTCACCACTTAGCTAAAGCCCAGTGATTTTTAATCTCTTCTCACATGTCAATCCTCCAGGGCTTTCTATCATTTCGTTACTCCTCTATGAACTCCTTCCAGCTTACCTATATTATTCTGTTAATGAACTGCCCCCAGATGAATGCAGTATCACAGATCCAGTCTCTGGAGCATGTAAAGAAACAATACTGGTTTCAGCCTTGTGACTTGGTGTTTGTATTCAGTTAAAATTCACATCACTTTGCTTCTTTTCCATATCATAGATCAAATCAACATCCCATTTTCTCATATTCACCACTACAATTTTAACATGACTTGTACCATACTCTTCTTCAACTGCTTAGGCATACTTCTTTTTTTTTTTTTTTTAACAGAACTAGGGCTTTTTTTTTCTTAACAAACTACAGCTCAAGTTTTCACATATTCCACTTCTTTGTATTAATCAAAGATTCTCAAAGGTAACTTTAATGTAAAGGACTGTATCAGTCAGGATCCCACGAAGTGGGAAATCAACATCATGCTCAAAATAAGATAATTCCTTCCAGAAGGGCTTATTTACAAGGGTCTATTTAGAAAGTATAAATGCAGAAAAGCCCTAAGGACTAGTGCAGTAAACTGGGGGCCGGTCGCATCAGCATTGTTACTGTCCTTCAAGGGATGAGGAAAGGGACAATCATCTGAACCCAAAAGCAAAGAGTGCCCTGAGCTCCCTACGGGCTGAAGAGGATCAGTGATCTTTGGTCAAGGGACACTGCCAACCAAATATGACCTTGCCAAGAGAGATCCAGGAACAAAAATATACTGAACTTACTCTTCTCCTTTCCTGCGATGTCCTACCAGGGCTACACATTGGCCAGAGGCTACGGGGACTATAACAATTCATTCAGGTCAGCCTCCTGGTATAGAGAGCAAGACGGAGAAGGGTGAAAAAAAGTAGCAAGTGGATTTGGAGGAGCAAAGATATCAGAAATTAAAAGTTTATTATTCGGTTATCATTACATGCTTATACATTATGTTTAAACATATATAATTTAAAATATGCATATATGTTCCTCTTGCTTAATACATATTCTATCTCAGCGCTAACTGAGTTCCTATTACCTGATATTTTATTGTCACAGCAAGAAAAGTTGAAATATCTAGCATTCATAAACTGATCCAGTGGAAGTCATAAATAAGAAATATTGAGTTTATCCACAGATGGCTAAGAAAGAAGTAATCTTTTTTGAGATTAGTTATAATGTCACATTTGTTTCCCTGTTGGCATAAGTCTTTGCAACCTGAACTCAAGAAATATTTTGTCAAAAGAGAACCCAGAAGAGTGATTTTTAACCAAGGATACATTTCAAAATCACTGAGAGGTGTTCAAACCACACAGGCTCAGGTGCATCATCAGATCTACTGAATAGAGCACTGAATAGAACTTCCAGGTTGGTGATAATGCACAAGTGATTCTGTTAAAGATTGGTGAAGATGCACGATCTGCAAGTCTTTTGGAACCTATAGGGTCAAGGAGTCAGGGACTTATGTTCTAGTTAGAAAGAATCATAGCTATCATCCCTCAAGTATTATGTGGTTTGTTCTAGGTTTTTTTTTTTTTTGGTTTTGTTTTTTATTTGTTTGTTTTTTGTTTTTTGGGTTTTTTGTTTTTTGAGAGACACAGAGAGAACATGCGCACAAGTCGGGTGGGGAGAGGCAGAGGGAGAGAGAGAATCTTAAGCAGGCTCCACACTGAGCCAATGTGGGACTCTAGCTCACTACCCTGAGATCATGACCTGAGCCAAAATCAAGAGTCAGACGCTTAACTAACTGAGCCACCAAGGCACCCCTGTGCTTTTTTTTTTTTTGTATAGAGTCTATAAAATAACTTTTATAAAAAATGACATAAAAATTTAGTAGAGTTATAAAGTAGCAGAACTTTAAGGCACTTAGCGATCATTTAGGCTGGTCCCCTGACTTTCACATAAGAAAACTGAGATCTGAAACAGTGATGACCCCATCATTTAGTAACTGAGCTGGGACTTGATCTCAGCTCTCTCTTGCTTTAAGTCCAGTGTTCTCCATATTATCCCATACATTCACCAACTTTTAGCTCTAGAATTCAAAATTAACAAAGTAATCATTTTTTTTGAAAAATAGTCATTAAAATTCATTTGTTCTAATCCAGTTTATTTTTTTAAATCAATTAACTTATGAACTTTCTTTTTTCCATTTGATGAAAGATCTCCAGAGTGTCCAGATAATTTTTCTTTATGACAGAGTCACTCAACCTTTTTTAACCTTTGCTGCCTTTGGTAAATATAACATCTTACACTGTCCTCTCTCTCCCTCAGAGACTCTGCTGTACTCATATTTGGGAATTACTGATCTAAGTTATAAAAATGAATTATATGATCTTTTGATAACTAATATTGATACTTAGTATTTTAAAGGATTATTAGTTAAAGACACAGGTTGGCTCATCAGATGCCAATTACTGGAAAAAATCCTCTGTAAAGGTGCACATCTACCAATAGAGGATGCACAGATAAATCAGCAGAAAGTGGAAATTTTGCCAGGTGAAGATAAATTTTTAAAGGTATGTGTCATTTATCCCATGGAGAGATGAATGATTCAGTGTAGGTAATTGATCATGTTATAGCAGAAGAGTTTGTCACCAAAAGCAGCATCCTCATTCTTTAGCTTATTTTACAAAAGAAAAACTAGTATAATATTCAAGCACCAAGTGCTTATTTTATATGGATTAAATAATGCACTTTAAACTCCTTTGATTGAAATAAAAATGTATAAATACAGAGTTAAAGAACCCTAGAGTTTGAAGTTTGCTAAGCAAGCAAGCATCAAGGCTAAACCCTTCATTTTACATATAAGAACATTGAAATCTAAGTGGTCAGCTGTATTCTTACCTTGGGGTATGGAGGAATCCAGCATTAGCCCTAGAAGGAAAATATATTAAAAGCTTCTCAAAGATAGGCATAACCTAGTAATATCTTAATAAATTTTTAATTGATATTTATTGGTCATTTGGGTTACTTAATATAGGCAAAAATTTAGCATTTACTATGGATTTCTCCCAAAGTTCCAAAGATATGTATTTGCTTTATGCAATGCTTGGCACAGTTTTGGGTAAAGATGAATACTTAATACCTCAGTAACAACTTAAAGAATCTTAAGCTGAATTTGCCATGCAGGTTATGGTGCCTAATAGTGTTTATTATAACAAAGCCAGCAACACTGTCAGCATTGCTTAGCTGTAGTTGTCTCAACTGTACATATTAGTTTACCAGGCTGGGAGCTCGGAACCTGTGGTATATAGACCTTGCAGGGTAAGTAGATGGAAAATAAAGGATCTGAAAATTCTCTAAAATTATATGTTAAATTTGTGCGTGTCTACATTTAACTGTGTTGACTATACAAAATTTACTGCCTGGGTCTCTAAGCCAAAGTTTTAAGAATGACTGATATCTGCAAATGATGATTTGACAGTCAGGAGGAGGCGGTCCTGTGAATTACAAGTAGAATATGTGCCAGTCTGTCCCTTTCATGCACCTCAAGTTCAGCCCAAACTGAATCAGTACCCATTATAAAAATCTCTTTGCTATGCAATATGAAAAATACATGACGATGTTTATATGAACACATACACACATTATGCATATCTAATCTGACTATTTAGGTGAGAAATAAATAGAACTTGCTTAATTTTTCATAAGGCACTCCCGGTACAGTGAATAAATATATTAGCATCATTTTAAATTTTCTTATGGCAAATCCTCTTTTATCAATAGAGTAGTCAACTGTTTTGGATTTTTTTAGATTTTTCTTAAGAATAAAAAAGAAATCTAGACATAATCTCTTGCTTAACCCAGTAGCTTAGTCATCTCTATTTTTAAATCCTATAACAAAGAGTTGTGAAATATGTAAGGAAGTGAGAAATATATGTTCTTCCAGGTGGAATCAGCTTGAAAGTTTGAATGATTTGCTCACTGATGATCAGTGTTTGGAAAGTTATTTGGTAGAACACATTTGGGAGCTTGTGTTTATTCATTATAAGGTTAAAATTGTATCTCCTAGAGTAGGAAAGCTCCCTGGAAATCATTCTGTCTACCTCCATCCACCCTTTAAAGACTCCCTTTTAAGATTTATTAATGGGAATGTTTCTACCTTTATCTTAGATGAATTTAGTGATAGCAAACTTCTTCATAAGGCAACATATTTCACTTTTGAAAAAAACTAATATAGAGTTCTTTGTCATTTTGTGCCACAATCTAATTTACATTAGTTTTTGCTTTTTTATTTTGATTTTGGAAGCAGCATTTGATATTCTTATAAAAACTTACTATGCTAATCAAAATCTTCATAAAAGTTATGTCAACTGAAGCAAAACTTTTGAAGTATTATATTCATGCAGAAAAGTTCACAAATTATTAGCGTACAGCTCATTGAATTTTTCCCAAGCTGAACTTAGCCATTTAACCACCCACTAGTATGAAAAAAATAGATTACCAGTGCTCCAGCCAGAAATCCATCTCCTAGTCATTCCCAATAACTGCTTCGCAAAAGTAACCACTATGGTGACTTCTCACACCACTGATTAGTTTTCTGGTTTTTGAGCTTAAGTTAAATGGAACCAAATTCATTCATCACAGCTAATTAGTAAAGGATGGAATTAGTCCCAAAGCTAGTACCCTTCATCTACTCACCACTTTACAATAAATTCAATTCAATAAAATCCACAGGGGAGAGAGCAGCACATTATGAAAAGAACACTTGAGTCAAGACAATTCTATTTAAAATATGGTTCATGGGGATGCCTGGGTGGCTCAGTCAGTTAAGCGTCTGCCTTCAGCTCAGGTCATGATTCCAGGGTCCTGGAATCGAGCCCCGCATCAGGCTCCTTGCTCACTGGGGAGCCTGCTTCTCCCTCTGCCTGTCATTCCCCCTGCTTGTCTGTACATGCTCTCTCTCTCTCTCTTTCCCTCTCTCTCTCTGTGACAAATACAAATCTTTTAAAAAATAAATAAAATATGGTTCATACATTGTTAGTCATGTGACCTTGGACAAATATTTGACTTTTCTAAAGGAGCCTCATTTTCTTTATATAGGTGTAAAGCACAAATAAGAACAGTAATGTTATGAATATTAAATGAGGTATCTTTTTTAAAGGCCAAGCAGAGTGCCTAGCAAACAGCAGGTGTTCAGTTCACAGTAGCATACACTGAAATGAAAAATAAGGTATTGCTTTAAACTTGTGTAAAATATTATATTTTTCAAAGCATGAATTCATTAGATATTATTGCTTTTGTAATAAATGCTTTCTTCTCTTTTTGCTTGTGTAACTTCCTTTTAAAGACAGTACCTTACAGTGTTCACTTTGCACTTGAATAACCACAGAAGAGAAAGAAGAGTTGTAAATGTTGTATCTTTTTCCATTGGAGTTGACAACTCCCAATCTTTCTGTCTCCCACCCCCAAATCCCATAAGCCCATTTGAAAAACACTCACACAAACCATACCAAAATAACCCAAAAGAACATAAGAAGTTCCTAGAGGCCTAAAGGGTAAACAGACAGGGATAGGAAGAATCTGATACTATCCTTTCTACACTTTTGGAATTTAAACTTATTTTAATTTGGTAATTCCCTCAGAAAGGTTAGACATAAATTCTTTCACATCCCTAACTCCCACAGAATAAGAATGTGATTTCTAGTCATGTTCTCTCATTAAAATAAAATTTCAATATCATAAAACAATTAGATGATCCCCAAGGTCCCCTGTAATTTTCTAAATCTGACTCTTATGACCCATGAAGTTTATTGCAATGTACTTAAACTTGTGTGTTGAATTGTGCCTGTTTGTTCATTGTGTGAGTAAATGTGTGTGTTGGGACGGGCACTATCAATTGACTCCCCAAACTTCCATTTTGTAAGGCTCACTTCAGTAAATATTAATACTCTTACCCTCTGCCAGGGTGGATAAGAAAGTGCCCTTGCCTTTTTATAACAGGACGTGTAACTTAACTTCTCCATTATGAATTAGACAGTTTTTTTTAGGATACAACAATTAGTGTTCATCCTTTTACTTCCTTAAAAGTGTATCAGTCTGTGACTTTAATTTTAAAAATTTTAGTTGATAGCTTTCCACACATTATTTAGGTAATTTGTGTACATCACATATACATGTGGCTGAACCACACTAGATTGCTAGGGTGAATGGCATTTCACTCTTTACAGGCAATCTGCATGCCCAAGAAACAAACCATGAAGATATAGTACTGTAGTTATCATCAAATTCAGATCAGACAGGATTATTGGGTTCTTACTTGCATACTATTGCAAGATTGACTCAAAATTTCAGCTTAATTTTCTGTACTATTTTCATAGCATGAAGTAAAGGAGGGCTAGCTGTTGAAGAGCTGGAAAAGAATTTATATGGTATCATGTCTCCCACAGCTCCAAGAGCACCCTTACCAGAAAATGTTTGTATATTACAGTATATATAAGCTGGAAGGGATTCTAGAAAGTCTGTAGACCCTCTGCTACATTTTATTGTAAAAGAAGCATGTCTACAAGGAAGAAGGGAAAATTTTTCCCCTCCTCTTATTAGAACACTAGCAGCATAGGCAAAGCTAGCATTTGGTCAGCTGGCTCACAATTCAATGGTCTTCCTCCTCAAACCCTTTAAGTAAATCTTGTTTAGTATTTAAAAGAAGTGCTTAAAATGTGTCCCTCTGCCACTCCTGAAGGTGTCCTGATAAGCAGCTGAACGCTTCTTTTCTAAATATTTTTATTGCATCCATATGTAAGACTGGGATGGTATTTCAAATCTAACTCTGAGGATCAGTCCAGTCCCCTAAAAGGGAGCAGTATCTATTCTCTTTATCCAAGCAATCACGCTGGGATCTTTATCATACTCCGTGAGGATGAAGAAGTCTACAGATGATTCCTCAATTGATAAAGGAGTCCTATATGACTGATATATCATCATTTCTCTGCTTATCCTCACTTGGAGGTGATTTCTCCGCTGCCTATCTGGAGTCTAAGGAAGAGTGCTTTGTGTATTTCTGAAAACCTCTTTAAACAAACAACTGAACAGGTTTAATGTATTAACAGTCACCACAGAAGGTCTCGTATGTATGAAGTTGCTTATCATACTCATTTATATAAGAAGGCCTATAGGATAAATTTCCATCATGCATTATATAGACTTAGTTGAAAAAACCATAAAGAATAATAGAGCACAAAAGAAAAGAGACTAATGAATCCATGAACAAGTAGACTAACATTAGATCATTTTCAAGTATAGTTTCACATAAAATATAAAGATGTGAGGGAAATGATCCATTAAAAACCAATATCAGGGAATTAGAACCATTAGAGGAGATGTGATAAATATATACTGTCACTACTTCTCCCTGGTTGCAAAAATTTTAAATTTAGGAATGGCCTATTTCCTTTCCCCAGGAGAGTAATCGGAATTTAAATTGGGGGCGAGGAGGTGCCTCATAAGATTTCCTATCTAGAACTTTCCCAGACATGGAGAGAGGGGTCAAAAATATGTGCTAGCCTGCTTGGAAGGTGATATTTTCTTTCACCCTTTAAACACTGAAACTTATGGCCACTGTAGGAAAGAATTAGGATTAACCATCTTATATAATTATAGGTTAAGTCTTCTGAACATAGGTGAAGTGAAAATAGAATATGAATAAAGTTCATCTGCCCAGTCTAAAATTCAGGAGTGGCATAGCAATCTCTGTTTCCAAGGCTCAAATTACTACAATTATCATAGCACACATGGTCTGTGGCCTGACACTGCAAATTTCAAAAAGGAAACCAGAATATACAGTGTAATTTTCTTCTCCATGTGTCCAGGTGTCACTCATTCACCCTCTACTGAAAGTTGGATTTTGGAGGCCAGGTAGGTGAATTTACTTTCCACACCATCCCTATGAGCTTTTGTCTAAATTATCTGGCTATACAAAAGATCAGCTTGAAACTTATTGCTCACCTCTTATCTATTCAATGGTTTGATGGAACAGCAAGGAATATCGTTAAAGACAATGAGGCATCAACTCCTTTAATTATTCTCTTAAGAATCTGCCATTTCAGACCATCTATTTCAGATTTGGAATCGTGACATTTTAACCTCTTCTTGATTAAAGGTTTCTATCTCCATCTCAAAGAATGCTTACTTATATGTAGTTTCTCACAAATGGCTTAACCTTTCTGCAGCTCAGTTTCATCCCTTATAAAATAGAGATAATTACAGGGAGTTCTCTTTGCCCAGCATGTGGCAGGCATGCTCCATGCATGGACTCTCCGTAAGGTCTTCCTATGGAGTTCGAAATATGTCATAAAAACAAAGACAGAACCGAAAATAGAATTGGGACTAAAAGCAAGACCAGGGTATCAGGCATAGGGGAGCTGAATGTTGGTGTTCGAGAGTCCTTTGGTCGTTTGGGATCTTTCTGTCTTTTACACGTTTCATTCACCTACCTAAACAATTATAAAAACATCATGCATAATAAGAATAGAATTTTACAACTAGCATAAATTAAAACTCTCAAAATGTCTCGTTAGGCTTAGAAGTAATGTAGTACTTTCCTTTTTCTTAACAGTTACAGAAACAAAGTTGGGAACTTTGGATGCGATTTTAGTTTTCAGTTATTTTTCTAAGGGAGATAAAAGATGTGGCATACTGATACTTTAATGAAGAAGTGAATTATTATCCCATGATTTCTCCATTAAGAATAAAAACAGCCTGCACTTGGAGAAGGGTTTGTATAAATTTTTTAGAAATTTTAGTTTTGAATGGCATTTATGCTTCCATTTTTTAATTATACAATTTTTGTTTTGTCATTGGTAAGTGCAAAGTTGTAAGCAATTTTCTCCATCAATCATTAGTGATTATTGGTTTTAATCTATATTGGTAAATATTTTAGAAATGTTTCTCACACAATATAGATAATAAATAGTAAATCCCCATAATTATGAACACATCCTTGAAGTATTTTCTTGGTATTAGAACTATGTAGATCTGTTACTAGTAACATACTATCAAAATGTGATCCATAATCAGATATTAATTCAATACTATTGATAAACACTGCAGAAAATTTGTATGACTTCAGGTTTTTTGACCACACTATTCACTATTAGCAAAATGTTGGCAGCCATAAAGTGTCCCTTTTATGACTTACCTCTAGTTGAATTGTAAGAAAGCCTTACAATTAATTTTTTAAAATACATATGCTTAAACCAAAATATTTTCACATGGTAATATCTCCTTGTCTTAGTTAAAAAAGCAGGACCCAGGCAAAACAAGATACATTGATTCTATGTCAATAAATTATGACTTTCTCTTTCAATAAGTGGTTAAATGGAATGTTTTTATTCATTTTATGTGAAGGAGGTTGAAGTGGAAAGAAGTTCACTAAATTATTATTGACTTACCTATTATTTTTAATAGGCTTAGAAAATCAGATCCTGATAGAATTTTGACAGGAAGAAACTATTTGCCAATAAATAAATCCTAGTGTGAAGTTAATTTACTCTTTAGTTTGGTTGCTGAAACGAAATTCTAAATCTTTAAATTTCCTTCTACATATAGTACTTCTTTGTGATATTAAACATGTAGTTAATATAGTTCCATTTTGTATTATATCTTCCAAGAAAAATGGATAAAAGCTTCTATGTATGTTGCAGCTCTTTGAAGTTATACTACTACTTTCAGATTTGATTGTGAGCATTTATTTATTCCAGTTTCATTATTCTTTCTTGACCAGGTAGTCTTTTGTCTTTATTTCTTTCTTGTATCAAAGCTACTAGCAAATGCAGTAATAGCATTAGAGACCATATGTATAAAGGCATCACATAATGGGGAAAGTAGCTGATCATTTCTCCAGCTTTCTCCACTTAACCCCAAATGGGCTCTCACTGACTAGAATTTTAGTAAGAGTAGTCTTCTTAACTCTGATCGACAGAGAGCACAAGGTCTAGTCAGGAAGGGCTGCCTCCCCTGTATCTCCTTGAGTGTGGTCAAGTGTTCATAACTCCCCTCGACATGCACATGTGATCCCAATTTTTTCCCTGAGGTGGAGATAAGAGAAATAGATTCCCATGTACATAAAAGTAAATAGCAAGATAAATGTTGTCCAAAATTTTTAAAAGAGTGAAAGCATTTATTTTGAAGCAAAGGTCTATAACTACTCTTAGAAACTTTATAGTAGTGTCAAATGCTTTTAAAATAATTTATTTTTTATCTTTTCTAAAGATGTATTTATTTGTGAGAGAGAGCACAAAAGGGGAGGGGCACAGGGAGAGGAAGGGTGGGAGAATCTCAAGCAGACTCCATTCTTTTTTTTTTAATTTTTTATTGTTATGTTAATCACCATATATTACATCATTAGTTTTTGATGCAGTGTTCCATGATTCATTGTTTGTTCATAACACCCAGTGCTCCATGCAGAACGTGCCCTCCTCAATACCCATCACCAGGCTAACCCATCCCCCCACCCCCCTACCCTCTAGAACCCTCAGTTTTTCAGAGTCCATCATCTCTCATGGTTCGTCTCCCCCTCTGACATACTCCCCTTTTCTTCCTCTCCTGTTATCTTCTTCTTTTCCTTTTTTCTTAAAATATGTTGCGTTATTTGTTTCAGAAGTACAGATCTGTGATTCAACAGTCTTGCACAATTCACAGCGCTCACCGTAGCACATACCCTCCCCAATGTCTATCACCCAGCCATCCCATCCCTCCCACCCCCAACCACTCCAGTAACACTCAGTTTGTTTCCTGAGATTAAGAATTCCTCATATCAGTGAGGTCATGTGATACATGTCTTTCTCTGATTGACTTATTTCACTCAGCATAACACCCTCCAGTTCCATCCACGTCGTTGCAAATGGCAAGATCTCATTCCTTTTGATGGCTGCATAATATTCCATTGTGTATATATACCACATCTTCTTTATCCATTCATCTAAGCAGACTCCATTCTGAGCATGGAGCCTGACATGGGGCTTGATCTCATGGCCCTGAGATCATGACCTAAGGTGAAACCAAGAGTTGGAGGCTTAGCCACCTGTGCCACCCAGGTGCTGCCTTTTAAAATAATTTAAACTAAATAAAGATTAAAGGAAAACTCCATAATCTTTAAAACAGTGGTCAATAAACTAACTTCTCCAGTGGGAATGGTAGGGCAACATGGAGTTATTTCACACTGAACTGAATAAAAACCATCAAAAACAAGGGCTATTCTTATGTTTAATTATCAAAACAATTGATTTAACCTAATATAACTCAGAATACTTGATAGCAATTATTTCACACTTACACTCTTATTTAGTCACAACTGTTGATAGGAGCTGGTCATCTTTCCCACAGTAAAATCATGTTCCTGACCTATTATCAATACACATAGAATATAGGAGTGGGCGCCTGGGTGGCTCAGTTGGTTAAGCAACTGCCTTCGGCTCAGGTCATGATCCTGGAGTCACGGGATCGAGTCCCACATTGGGCTCCCTGCTCAGCAGGGAGTCTGCTTCTCCCTCTGACCCTCTTCCCTCTCGTGCTCTCTATCTCTCATTCTCTCTCTCTCAAATAAATAAATAAAATCTTTAAAAAAAAAGAATATAGGAGTTATTTTTTAGCTACCAATGATAGCTTTGACCTCATTTTAAAACACCTCACTTCATTTATCCTTAACAAGGGTCTAGATGAATGACTATAATTCAAGGCAAAATCTCTGGCTAGAAACTCAAGAGCCAGAATAGCAAAGATGTTTGGTTCTTATACCAAGAATAACTGGCAGATAGTAGCTCCCAGGAGCACTGTGTTGAGAAAAATTGTAGGTCCAAATTCAACTCAGTAGGAAAAATGTTATGGTAAAATCTTGAATGAGAGCAAGAAGCAGGGAGTAAGCTCTGAATAGGTGCTGGTTACTATGGATTTCATTAATATTTATTCAGCACCTACTATGTGTAGGACTCTGCACATCACTGCAAGAGATACAGAGATAAATCAGTTACCGCCCTTGACTTCAGGAAGGCAGCAGGGTGAGGGAGGAAGAAGAGGTAAACCAAACCAAATGCACTGAATGATAAATGTTACATATGAGGAGCACAGACAAAGTTCTAATCATTGTAGGGATTTAGGGGAGAGAATTTTAATTCAAAGGATTACTTTAAGATTCATGGAGGAAATGGTAAAAGATTTCACAAATATTGTTTTGAGGTAAAGAATGAGTAGTATACCATTTCCTGAACACATGAAAAGCCTGCAAGTTTACCAAATTAATCCAAGGATTAAAATTGAAATTTGGTAAGTAATTATAGTTCAGTGTAATGGAAACTTGCCCAAACTTCTATTTAACTATTCTATGATAGTCTAGATTTGATTTTTCATTTTTGGTTTTTGATTCCACAACCAGACTGTATAGTATGTTTCTTTACTTCCCCCTCTAAACTGCTAGAATTGCAGCAGATGACCAAGGGTTAAGGATTTAATTGATATTTTGTATTTGTCAAGAACCTCTCATTTGGACTCTTGAGCCTCTTGGTCCTATCTTGAGAGTAACCTGCCCCATATAAGCCATAATACAGTTTGTAAATTGTCCAACTTAGCTGTTCAGCTGCCATAGTCTAAAGTTTAAAAATATGTAAGTGGGTCAGTTCTAAAATTAATTCAGCCTAACTTTGCCTGAAAACACTAAGAATATTACCCATCACGAGGGCCAAAATATCACCCCCAAGCAGACAGAAACAATCCCTAGAGAACAAGGGCCCAGAATGATGGCTCCATGACATGCTCACTCTACTGCTGCGTCTGCAGCCCTTGATGATAACCCAGGGTGCTCTGATCCTGCTGGTCAGACAGGAGAGGTGTTGGTTTTAGCTGATACACAAACGAAAGTAGGTTAATCACATAAAATGTTTAAATGTTAACAATCATAACTAACATTTATTGAGCATGTATAATTTACTAGACATGCATTTAATCTTCTAATAATTAAAAAAGAGAGGCGTTATTATTATGCCTACTTTACAGATTTAGAAACTGGGTCTGGATAAGAGGTGTAGCCAGAAAATGAACACAAGTCTCAAAAGTCTGTGACTTTTCTCACCACCTTATACTACACTGTGCATGTATTACTTTCCTTTGTATCTACTCATCATTTATTAAGCACTACTATCTGTCAGTCACCATGCTAGGGATTCAGAATATAATGACAAGGTCCCTGTTTTCAGATAACTGATATAGTGATGGAGACGGCTGTGGACAGAATTATGTCCCCTCCAAATTTATATGTTGAACACCTAACCCTCAATGTGACTGTATTTGGAGATAAGGTCTTTAAGAAGGCAATTCAGATTAAATGAGGTCATCAGAGTGGCCCTAATCCAGTAGGATTGGTGTCCTTATGAGAAGAGCAAGGGGCGCTTAGGAGTGTGCAAGCACAGAAAAAAGGTCATGTGAAAAGATAGTGAGAAACAGCCATCTAAAAACTGACAAAAGCGGTCTCAGTAGAAACCAACCCTGCTGATACCTTGATCTTGGCCTTCCAGCCTCCAAAACTGTGCAAAAATAAATTTCTATTGTTTAAGTCACCCAGTCTATACTATTCTTTTAGGGCAGCCCTAGCAGGCTAATACAGAGACAGATACATATGTCATTTTCTATAAAAGAATATGAAAAGAACTAACAGATGCACAAATATATGGGAAGAATAAATTTTAACTTACTTTAATAAAAATATGAAGATGGGTTACAAAATTTAATTCCTAGAGAATATACAGTTTCTTTATTTTTGTTGTAACTAATCTGGGCTTCAAAAGTCCCCATCTGTTGTTTGTTGGGAGAAGCATTAACTAACTGTCCAACCCATTTTAAAACTTAAACCAATATGACAGTAGAAATAATATGTTTGGATAATATTCAGCAACTCTGGGAAATGTTTAGTCTCTCAGATTCCTTACTCTTTGTACCACCTCCCAGGTTCTTCTCCAATATGACATCTGGGTATGGGGGAAGGGTGGCAGGGGTGGGGTATCCCTTGGATGGGGTTGTCTGGCTCCTCCAGCTCCCAGTGATGCCCCTTAATTGCCTGGTTTCTGGGTGCTCTGTGGTCCTCCCATGCTGAAATCTGAGCAAGTAAATGGTGAACAATTCTTTTGGCTTCTCCAATGTGCAGATTGCTCCCCTAGCAGGTTCAGCCTCACTTTTACTCATATTGCTGCTATAAACACTGAGCTGAGTGTCCCATTCAGTACCAGCCTAGGTGGTCCACTCACAGAAATACATCACACTGCCAAGTCTTGGCAAGTCACCAATCAGACTCTTAGCTCCCCAGGGGGCCTATAATACACAGGAAAGGGTAAGAGTGAATTGGAAAAAATAAAATTTCAGGCTGTGCCTTCAAAATTACTCTGTTATAGCTGAGCCCCAGCCAGAATGGTATAAGAAAGAGTATGAGAGCCACTCCACCCAGAGTCTCAGTCGGGCAAGGCCTTACTCTTGGCAGTGATATCTTTACTCATAGAAGGGCTATATCTGTTCAGCATATTCTCCCATTCTCTCTTTTCTTGTCACATTTCTCTAGGATTAGAAAGGGACAGGTGTTTTCCTCCATCCTCTTCCCGTCTAGAAAACTTACATAAAAATCTATGGACTAGGTCCCTAAGTCTGTGTTAATGATAGATATGATGGAATTTGGAAACTCCAATTCTCAATCACTGAAATCCAGACTATTGCCTTGCCATACAGTCTACTCTTGAATACTAATTACTACTTCTGTCTTTTTCTTTTCATTCCTTTTCCTTTTCATTCCTTACTACACTCTCCTCAATACAAAATAATATGATATTCAACCTGCATCAAAGCAGAAAGATCTCTTCAATGGATTAGAGCTCACAAAAGCAAAGGAGTAAGCCACAGGAATAATATTCAATATGGAGATCCCATTAAACATTTGCCATGTAGCTAAAGGTGAATGATTGATTCTGACTTAAAAATTATGCTTCCCAGAAGAGAGAACCTTTGAGCTGAATCTAAAAGGAAAAAAGGAATGTTCGTTAAAATATTTTTAGGAGTGGCTCAGTTTAAAAATGCATAGGCAGTGGTTCTTTTCTAAAGTAGGCATATTTTTGTAATACCAGAGAATTCACAGCAACAACAACAAGATAACTTGAGAATCATACCCCATAAATATGAAAAAACCCAAAACTCTTCCATTAGTTCACACATACTATAAAGCACCTATTACATGCTAGGAATTGTACCAGGTGTTACCAAAAATGAAAAGATGCACTCCCTACTATCAAGCAACAAATGAGCATATTATTAAAAATGTTTAGCTTGCAGTAGGGCATACACATCTTAGAAGAAAAGAAGAGTTATAACCACTAAGTAGCATAAAAATAATTTTCCAAATGATGGAAGTCAAACGTTTCACAGTAAAGCCAGGACTGACCCTTATACTAGTGTCCCACCTATCCAGCTGTGCAGAGGGTCCCACTGGCACCATAGATGACACCTTGCTTGCATTCCATAAGAAAGATGCCAAAAGATTAGGACCAAATATGTATTCAGGAAAGCTTATTGAAAGATTATAGGTAGAGGAGGATATTTTGGC
Source organism: Callorhinus ursinus (assembly GCF_003265705.2). NCBI lineage: Eukaryota > Metazoa > Chordata > Mammalia > Carnivora > Otariidae > Callorhinus > Callorhinus ursinus. The sequence continues at coordinate 56,023,861 of NW_027397074.1, forward strand.
ACAAATGATTATTATTGAAATTATGCTTTCCATGATCACTAAGACTTAATTGAATCTTCAATAGAAATTTTGAAGTTTATAAGAAAGAAGTCGCATACTAATGATTCTTTAATTTCATAGCACTCTAGGAAAACTTTACAAAATACCATTCTGAAAATATAATGTATAATCATATTCCATTCATAGAGTAAGGAGTCTCCTTTCTTTCTCTTAACCCATGATCTAATTTTTATGTAAAAATCATGTTATTGAATACAAAATAATATAAGTGGAAGTGAGGCAGGTAGTAAAACCACCTTACATAGCAAGCATGTTATGACTAAATACATATATTGTCTTTGATTAACTAGTCAATAAAGTATTAAAATTATCATCTGTAAGTATTTTTAAACTGATGACATTTTATAAGTTCTGACATCACTGCAAATGGTGGGCATAAGATTGAGTTTCAGAAACACATAACACTTTACTTCTGTTCTGTTCTATTGACCCTGTAATTTTAGGGCAAAATTACTTATCATATACACAGTCCAACAGTAAGTAAAAGTAGAACTTCCTCTTAATACATACTGAATTTGTATCCATCAAAGTCTTGAATATCCTTAATGAAAGTGGAATCTAGAAATGTATACATTAGACATACAGTGGTGGCTTCAAAATTCTACATATGTGGGGCTTCAGGGCAGAAATCCAGCTAAGCCAGGGGTCTTGCGTTGAAGCTGCATTTACAGAGCAAATACACTGCTCCTTATTTTATTGACTATACAGAGCAAATCCACTGTTCTGCATTTTATTGATAGTCAATAAAATATCAATTTAAAAATACTAATATTTTATAAAATTTTATTTGTACTTTACATAAATTTAAGAAAGTATACATTTTTCACAGGAAAAAATTCCCATTCTTTTTATTTAAGATTGAATTTAAAATACGGCTGAGAATTAACATGTTTTCCCTCCCCATGCCATTCATTGGCACTAACATTGTAGACACATAAAATCCTATGTGGATAACTGCCCTATCTTTCTAATGCTAACTCTCTTCTAAACTCAAGAGTTGTATATTTACCTTCAGTCTCAAAGGTATATTAAGCTTCCTGTGTCCAAATCTATGTTATGTTTATAACTTACTACACTCTCCTCAAACATTTTTCTCTCCCAGATTTTCTATTTTAGTTGATGGCACCAGCAGCCAGCCAGGCATCAGACTGGGTTCATTCTTAATTCTTCCCTTGGCCTCATCTTCAATTATTAATTCCTTCCATATCCATATGAGGCATCAATATCCATTCAATGATACAGGCCAGGAATATGCAGCAGGATTATGTCTAATACCCCATCTATCTAGCTAGAGAGAAAATGATAGTAGCAATGTAGATAGTACTCCCTCACCCCTGATGCAATCAATTGCCAGGGCCAGCAGATGTTACCATCTGTAAAGTGTCTTGAACTTAGGCTTTCAGGTGGTAGAGAGGTAAATCAAGCTGAGCTATGTGTGAACTTGTATACTTGGAAGACTCAAGTTCACACAACTTGAATACTTTAATTTCACAGCAGAACAGCATGCAAAAGGCAGAACTGGAATGCTGTCCATGTAACCAAAATGGAAATATAGAGGGACAAAAAGGTCCTGGGAGTGAATCACAAGGCAAAAGCTCAGTCCCTAAAATTAGGTATAATACCTGAATGAATCAAGAATAGACAACAATAATGTGAGACTCTTTGAGATTAGGATCTTATAAATTTTCCCTGACTAGGGACAAGATTAGTTAAAGGATCAGAGGCAGAACTGAACAAATATTTATGCATACATACATATATATATAAACATAAATGCATTCATATATACATATATAAAACAAATTCACAATATACAATAATACGCAAAATTGCAGAAACAACCAGTTATTAGTCTTCTTCCATGCATAAGTTCCAAAGTCCAAAACTTTAGGTTCTAATTTCCAGGTTCCATTTACCTTAATCTCTACCATATGATGTTGGAAGAGTAACCTATGTACTCTGAGCCTCATCTGTAAAATAAAGATTATAATACCATGTACCCCATAAGACTGTTGAGAGGTTTAAATAAATTCAGGGGAGTTAATAAATAACAAATTTTTTATTACCATTATTACTCATCAAAACATCATGCAGTATAATCTTTACCTAGAACTAATTTTGTTTAGGATAACAATCTACTCTATTTTTTCTCTCATCACTATACAGATAGCACCCAAATCTGCATTTCAAATCCAAAGAGCTCGTCGCCTGTGCCTTACTTATCTTTACTATTTATTTGAATGTTTCCACTTGAATGGACTTTCATATATTTTACAAATCTGAAACTTAATACATCATCTTCTCTTAGTTGCTGTACACAGCCATAACCTCGGCAATACCTGAGAACCTGGGCTAAAGAGACTCTGAAGAATTGTAGGGCAGTGGTCTCCTCCTTATGGTAAGTTAACCCTCATCTTCTCAGCTAGATTGTAAACTCCTTAAACACTTAGGATGATTCTTCCGTTTACTCTTGTGAGGCAGGGCACCCCCTGAGGGATGAAATTTGTATGTTTGGGTAGGGGAAAGGGACGATGGTTCTCTCATGGTCTCAACTGAGAGCTTTGTCACAGAATGCCTTTGTTTCCTTGAACAAGTCCTCCTACCTAGACTTTCCCTCAGAAGACAAATCACCATGTAGTCCCTTAGGGTAGTCGCCCTTGGTAAAGTAGGCAAACAACTCGCTATCTAGGGAAAAATATTTGAGAGTTTTAGCAGGAAAGATTACCTTGCTCTTAGAGGTTTGTACCCAGGTAGGTATCAGATTCTGGAACCAACCTTAACTCAGCATTCCTGAGATCAGCCAGCACACTGGAAATGCCGACAAAGCTGGAAATTGAGTTCCAAACCTCCTGGAAGGGAGAGAGATTGTCTTCCCTTTAAGAAGCCGAGCCCAAGATCTGGAGCAGCTGGTACTGTTGCTTGGCCAGAAGAGGGCCAGGCATGAGGGCAGCACTGTGTGGCCACAAGCAGCAATTCTGGAGTCCTGAACTTGCACCCCCACCCCACACACATACAAGTGTGTGCATTAGTGCTCGGCACGTGTACTCGGGGAGGTGGGGGAGGACTAGCTGTAGAGAGAAGTAGGAGTTGGTTAGGAAAATATTTACCGTAAGGCAGATGATAGATGAAGACCTCATCTAAGATGAGGGTGATGGGGCTGATCACAAAGCTGGGTGGTAGAGACTGATTCTGCCAGAAGAGTAAGGGATCTGGAAATCAAGGATGTTGGCTGGTGAGAGACTAATAGAGTCACAAGAGTTGACAGAAGAATCAATCTCTGCGATGAAGAAATTGAGTCAAATGGTGAATAGAGGGAGATGAAAGTGTGGGCTGAGAAGAGAAGAGATTTCCAGAAGATTGCCTATGGAGAGCAATACTTTGAACATGGAAGGCCCGAGTGACAAAGTGAGTGGGAAGACACTGCAGGGGCTGCCGTCTGCACGCTCATTTGAGGGGACAAGACTGACATTAAAACAAAACTATTAAGGGCGCCTGGGTGGCTCAGTTGGTTAAGCGACTGCCTTCGGCTCAGGTCATGATCCTGGAGTCCCGGGATCGAGTCCCACATCGGGCTCCCTGCTTAGCAGGGAGTCTGCTTCTCCCTCTGACCCTACCCCCTCTTGTGCTCTCTCTCTCTCTCATTCTCTCTCTCAAATAAATAAATAAAATCTTTTTTTTTTTCAAAGATTTTATTTATTTATTCATGAGAGACAGAGAGAGAGAGAGAGAGAAGCAGAGGGAGAAGCAGGCTCCCAAGGAGCAGGGAGCCTGATGTGGGACTCGATCCCAGGACCCTGGGATCATGACCTGAGCTGAAGGCAGACGCCCAACCATCTGAGCCACCCAGGCGCCCCTAAATAAATAAAATCTTAAAAAAAAAAAAAAACTATTAAGGAAGTGATGCCAGTGTTTGATCTTTCGTTTTGGAATGCCTCTTTCCTTTTATCCCCATGAGCTTGTCTAGGGCCTTTGGCTCTTTCCTCTCTTTGAAGGATCTTCTGCCCAGATATCTGATGGCTCATTCTCAAGGAATGAGATCTTGCCATTTGCAACGACGTGGATGCAACTGGAGGGTGTTATGCTGAGTGAAATAAGTCAATCAGAGAAAGACATGTATCATATGACCTCACTGATATGAGGAATTCTTAATCTCAGGAACAAACTGAGGGTTGCTGGAGTGGTGGGGGGTGGGAGGGATGGGGTAGCTGGGTGATAGACATTGGGGAGGGTATGTACTATGGTGAGCGCTCTGAATTGTGTAAGACTGTTGAATCACAGATCTGTACTTCTGAAACAAATAACGCAACATATTTTAAGAAAAAGAAAAAGAAAAAGAAGAAGATAGCAGGAGAGGAAGAATGAAGGGAAGTAAGTCAGAGGGGGAGACGAACCAGGAGAGATGATGGACTCTGAAAAACAAACTGAGGTTTCTAGAGGGGAGGAGGGTAGGGTGATGGGTATTAAAGAGGGCACGTTCTGCATGGAGCACTGGGTGTTATGAACAAACAATGAATCATGGAACACTACACCAAAACAAATTATGTAATATATGGTGATTAACATAACAATAAAAAATTAAAAAGAAATTGCCATCTCCTCCCTGGGAAGCGGAGTCCGCGCACTAGAACACACATCTTATCGCCCCTCCCTGCTTTTCTCCTGAGCACCTATCAATATTTAACATACTGCACATTCTTTTCATTTCTCACTGTTTATTGTCTGTGTTTCCCATTAGAATTTAAGGTCCCTGAGGACAGGGATTTTTGTCTGTTTTATTAACTCTCTAGCCCCAGCACCAGGAACAGTGCCTGCTGCATTATTATATGGGCTCAATAAATATTTGTTGAATGAATAATCAATATCTAGATGGGTTTTTTGTTGTCACAATGGCTGGCCTCCTTCACTAGGGATTTGCATGTTCACAGGCCACCGCCAGGGAATTTCTGCCAGTAACCACTGTTTTAAATGATTCTTGAATCACTTCCCCACTCTGTTGGAAATTATCTGTCTCATTTTCCGTTTTCTTGGAATTTTTCCAGGTAATTGGGAATTATTTTTGAGAAAATTAAGTGAATGTAGATGGTTAAAATTAATGTGTGGTGCAATCCATATACTCTTTTCCATTGTGGGGGTCCTCAGTGACTCCTCCCAGAGAGCCAGTAATGTGAAAATTTCAGGAAATGTGACAGTCCTTTGGGAGAAAATTTGAGGGCATGAGAGTATTAAACATCCCATGTAGAAAACTGACTTTGCCTTCTATGTGTATGTTCAGACCTGGGTCTTCCAATGTAATTACCCTGGCTTCAAGCTAATGTGTCATAAAAATGAAACTTAGTAAATTCCATAGCTATTGACTAAAATGGGTAACTCATTTAAGGAATACCTTTTTAGCACAGATATGGGCTTTTTAGCCAAGACATTTTTACTTGATTACAATTTAAACTAATTTCCTTTTGTTTAGTCCACAAGGAAGAGTGAATAGCTAGTTCTTGTTATTTATCTTTCTCACAGTAATATTGTGAAGGTTTAATAAAGGACAATACAATACTTTTGCAGGTATAAACTGCAAGAGAAATCATGATGGCTTTATTCTTAAGTGGTTCCATGTCACCTTGCTATTTCATGCTTGTCATTCACTAATTAAATGTCAGTTCTCAATAGCTACACAGGGAAAAGTGTTATTTGACATAATCTAAAATAGAATCTAAGTACACCCGATTGTGCTTAGATACAGATACTCTTCGTCCTCCCATTCCTCAGCTTCAGCCAGTCTCTCTGTTCTCCTTCATCGTTCTTCCCTTCCCTCTACTGCACACCTGCCATTTCCCACCCCATTTCTCACCATCCCATAGAATAAGTGAATGCTCACCCCCTCCATCTGTTATTATTTAATATTAACCACTTCCATATCTACTGTCCTAGTGTTGTACAGAATTCCTGCCGCCTTTGTGTTTTGGCTTTTATTTTGTTTTCATATCAGGGACTGTGTAACTGAGGATGACTCAGCTGGAACTAAGACCCAATGTTAAATAAACTCACTGTGACTAAAATGTACGGTGAAGAGAATGTGAGAGCTAAAGATTGGCAGAAAGAGGCAGCCACAGTCTGATTTATCCGTGGCAGGATTACACTCCCCCACCATGGAAACAAATGTGTGACTTGTCAATGGAAAGACAGCGTTTTGCAGATAAGATTGTTCTTGGAATGGGGAACTTGGGGCCTTAACCAGCTTCTGTAGTCCCTCATTTTATCTTCAGCAGCATTAAAACCATGAGCAGTATTGTGAGAAAATATAGCTGTCTCTTGAGAAAGAGTCCATCAAATAAAAGAAGGAAATCTATCATAAATGACATTTGTTTGATATTCTCCACAACATCACCGTAAGGCAGGAAACTAAGTTTTAGAGAATTGAAATGGCCAGCCTGGCTTCACAGAGAGTGGTAGTCAGAATTCAAATCCAGGTCTTTAGAATCCGTACCCAGGGTTCTTTCTGTTTTGTTATATTACATACAAGTCTACATTTTCTGACCTGTATGCCAGTAAAAAAAAAAAAAAAAAAAAAAAAAAATTGTATTGAAGTTCATTCCTTCCCTATTTGAATGAATATTTGCCTGGTATTTTATTATAGTATAAAGTGTACAATACAGGTCATCCATGTTTCAGGTAAATGTCTATTGTGATAAAAACCATCATAAAGATGAATCTTGATTAGGTAAGCTTTTTCCTTAATACATCGAACAGTCACGTTGGTCTGATTATATTCAATTTTGCACAACATTTAAATGCGTTCTCCAGTGCATCTTTTATCAGTTGCCACAGAGAACAAGTATTATGCACACTGTACATATTGGATATAGGAACAAACGCAGACATGAACTGCAAGTCCTTTCCTTCTACTCTTTGTGTTCTAAAAATCAAGTGTCACCTTGTTGTTGTTGTGTCTCAATAATTCCTCTTCAGACCTGTCAAACACCTCAAGGAAATTCACCCAAATTCCCAAATTTTCACAAAAACATAATCCCACAAAGAATCCTAAGAACTGTGATTAATGAAAAGCGGAGAACTAGTTGTGATATCTCTTCTCCCACACCATTTTCAAAATATGTGTTGCATTCCAGTTGACTTCAAAGGACCTGTATGCCAGGTCTATTTATCCTCTGAATTCTGCACATATGCCCTCAAAGGGAACAGAACTTTGTTTTAACTATTTGAATATTCCAAAGCATTTGTTTATGTACAAAGCAAACACATGTATTTTTTAAGAAAAGGTTGAATTCTAAAAATAGTCGTACATATGTGTGAGGATTCCTGTTTGCTCTTTCAAGACATCTTACTAGTTTTGCTTGCCAAGATTGTTTTATGCCTGATTACAGATTTTTTTTTTGTTTGCTTCCAATAGGGATATTTTAGGGATATTGTGTATGCCCCATATCCACTGCCCCTTCCTAACAACATTGTGATTACTTTTCGAAAATTACATCTTCTTCATTTTCTGTAATCTTGGTGGTCCATGAAATCCTGGGGCCCTACCACTAGGAAGCCTCAGGGCAGGATCCTTTCTTACATTGCCTCCATACAACAAGAAGGAAGGTGTATGACCTAAATTTGGCCGGATTAAAAAGTTGTAATCTTGGATAAGTGAAGAAAAAAAAATAAAAAAGAACAATTGGAATGCCATTCTTCCCCGAGTGGTCTCGACCAGTCTGTTCTTCTTTGAAATTGAGGTAAAATCTTACGAGGTTCACATAAAATTAACCATTAACCATTTGAAAGTGTACAAATCACTGGCACTTAGTACATTCCCAATGTTGTACTATCACCTCTATCTTGTTCCAAGACATATTCATCACACTGACAGCATTAGGCATCCCCATACCCACTTAAGCAGTTACTCCCCACTCTCCCCTCTCCCCAGCCCCTGACAACCACTCGTCTGCTTTCTGCCTCAATGGACTTACATATGATGGATATTTCACGTGAATGAAATCATGCAATATGTGACCTTTTGTGTGTGACTTCTTGCACTTGGCATAATGTTTTCAAGCTCCATCCCCGTTGTCGCCTTGATCAGTGCTGACCAGCCTGTTCTTGCCCCCAGCCCTCTTGTAGCTTTCTGTTTGTATTCCTCCGCTCCTGCCTGGGTTTCTGCACCTACCATGCCCAGCTGTTCTGTTAGTGTCCTCTTCCCAGTCTTTCACATTTCCTTTTTCCCAGTGGTGAGCTAGTCATTGGTTTGCTTTTCCCTTTTTTTCTTTCTTTTTTTGAGAGAGAGAGAGAGAGCGAGCATATGCAAGAGCTCACAGGCGTGGAGGGAGAGGGAGAGAATCTTAAGCAGGCTCCATGGTCAGTGCAGAAACAGCGCAACTGGGGGCTTGATCTCTTGACCCTGAGATCATGACACCTATGGTCATCTGTCCCTCCCTTTTGATATCTTAGCAAGAAATTAGCTCAGTGAGAAGATAGGTTGGTATCAGAGGCTGAGATCCAGAGGCTTCTCCTTTCCTGAGGCCAACTCCTCTAGCAGGGAATTTACACTTGAATAGAACACATTCTATCCCTAAAGCCCTTTCAGCTGGGTGCATGCAGCCAAGCGAGGCCCAATCTAAAACCCACCTCTATTGGGGTTGTGAGAATTTGGAGGATGATAAACACTTTGCTCCATTTTTGCTTGCAAGATTTTTCTCTTAATAAAACTTATTTTATAGCTATACCATGTGATACTGGTGGTGTGTCCATAGTCCATTTGCATAAAAAAGCCAATCCAATAAATATGATGAGAGGCACGAACATAAACAAGACCAAAATCCTTATTCTTAAACAACTCAAGTCTAGTAGAGAAAACACCATGGACACAAACTAATATAAGATTAACAATGATGTTTAAATCATAAATCCTCTAAGATCCACAATCAAGGAACGTCCAGATTTTGCTTCAACACTTCCTTTGAAGAAAGAATTCACTCTTTCTTGAGGTTGATACCGAAGTTGCTGAACCTATTCCCCCATGGTGTATCTATGCTTGTGTGTGTTCTTCCCTTTAGAGTGTCATAGAGGAAGCCTATCCTTCTTCCAGCCGACCACCCTTCAAATATCTGAAGATATCCAGATATCACATCAACATCCACTCTCAACATCTGTAATAACTTCAGTTGTTTCACAGCTACAAGGCGCCATGGAGACATAGGAGGGAAAGACCTCTTTCAGGTGGGTACCTGCATGATATTAAATGAATAAACAGCATTTGACTTCAAGTTTAAAAACATTTTTATAAATGAAGGCAAAAGGAGGGTTATTCCAGGTGGAGTGAGCAGAGAAAGCAAGGTTTATATTTGGAAAAGTGAAGATGGGATCCTAAACACGTCACTAGTTCAACAGAGGGATTTGTGGAAGAACAGTAAGACCATGTAGGTAGGTTAAGAACACAAACTCAAGTTTGTAGTACAGATCATTAGAAACCTTGAAACAGTTTCAAACAGAAGAATGACATCTACAGGGTAAGCTTTGGGAACATTATTTGGGTGTAGAATGGAACCTAGAGAGAGAGGAGAATAATTAAGGGGTTATTATGGAACTCTAAATGGGATGTAACAAATGCCTGAAATAGAAAAATGGTGGGAGTTATGATAAGAATGGGTGAAATGCAAGATACAGTGCGGAAATAGAATCACCCTTCATAGCACTATCGCATTTGTCTTTTTTCTTTACTTTCACATTAAGAAATCACTGCAAAAGAGCTGTAGCTTGTAGACGTCTACAGGGACAGGATGGTGAAGTAGAAAGCAGCTGCAGTCACACAGGTTGGCTCCCTCGTTTCAGAACTGTCGCCATGCACAAATTATGTTACATGGGATTCTCATTTGCCTAGTCTGTAACAGGGAAGTAAAAACGTGTGGTGGTGCCGGGGACAATGACACTAACTAAATGTTAGTTCCATCCTCTTGTTCTGATTTCACTTCTTAAGAAGTTTTTTCAAGCTGCTTCAGTGTACTAGGAAATATATTTGGTGATGAAAGCCACAGAACTTGATTTCATGGTACGCGGAGACCGCTGTGTGAGATACACAAGTGTGGTAGATTGTATGGCTCACAATTACTGCTTCCGTAAAAGGATTCTAGCTTCCAGCCGTGGTCACGTGACTTGCAGGAATCCTCTGGGACTCTTTCCCACCCCACTGACTTCAAGAATGTGAGCATACCCAATGTATGCTGTACCTGAGAGTTTTTAAGAGGCATTGCCGTTTCGACTATTCCTTTTTCCCTTCTGCCGTGAAAAGGACACGTTCCAAATGTAGGGAACTCATGGATCAGAGCCGCAGTTTTTCCTGCAGTTGCTGCAACCAAAATGTGAGAATGAGAAATGGACCACTAAAATTTAGGGGGTTTTGTTGCTGTGGCATAGCCCAGCAAATAATAATAAGGATGATGATAATAATCACAAATATAAAAGTAAATAAGTAATTGCAAAAAACTGTGATATAGATGAATAAAGAAGAGGGACAACCAACTCTATCTGGGGGGAGAGGTGTAGTCAGGGGGAGACTGGAGGAGGGAATGATGCTATACCAGAACATGGAATCAAAAGCAGGAATGGGCTGGGCAAAGAAAGGGCTCCCATGAATATTAGACACTTTATGTTAGACCAAAGTGCTAACAAGGGACAGAACAAGGGCTGTTCAGGGCGCCTGGGTGGCTCAGTTGGTTAAGCGACTGCCTTCGGCTCAGGTCATGATCCTGGAGTCCTGGGATCGAGTCCCACATCGGGCTCCCTGCTCAGCAGGGAGTCTGCTTCTCCCTCTGACCCTCTTCCCTCTCGTGCTCTCTCTCTATCTCATTCTCTCTCTCAAATAAATAAATAAAATCTTTAAAAAAAAAAAAAAAGAACAAGGGCTGTTCAGGAAAAGGAAGATACTGAAGTACGGTGGGAAGTTAAGGTGCATGTGGTGGTGACATGAACTCAAAGCTTGGAAGGCTGACCCTGACTGTTCAATGGAGACACGGCCTGCCTTAGCCATTCCCAGAAGTTCTGACCTTCTTTTTTTCTATAGCATCTATCGTCTTCGAATACACTGGAAAAGTTACTTACATGTTATATTTATCATTTACTATCTCTCTTCTACCACTAGAATGTAATCTCCATGAGGGCAGGGATCTTTCCCTGTTCTGTTCACTGGTGTGTCCCAAGCACTAGGAACAGTGACTAGACATAGTAGGTGCTCAATAAGTATTTGTTGAGTGAATGAATCCAAGGTCATTTAAAAGTCTCCAAAGTTGGGGCGCCTGGGTGGCTCAGTCGGTTAAGCGTCTGCCTTCGGCTCAGGTCATAATCCTGGGGTCCTGGGATCGAGCCCTGCACTGGGCTCCCTGCTCAGCAGGGAGTCTGCGTCTCCCTCTCCCTCTGCCTCTCCCTCAGCTCATGCTCTCTCTCGCTCTCTCTTGCTCTCTCTCAAATAAAAATAAAATCTTAAAAAAAAAAAGTCTCCGAAGTTATACTAAGTAGTTTAGGTTTTATTCCGATGAGTATTGGGAGCCATGGACAATTCTAAGGAAAGGATTAACATTGCATTCTCAGAAATATTACTTTAAGCAACAATATGGATCAAGGATTAGAAGGAGGAAAGCAACAAACTCTCTCTTACTGCTTCTTCTTATGTGAAATCTGAAATAGCCATACTGTAAAATGTTAAAAAAACAAGGTCTTTAGGTGCTTATTGAATGTTTCAAAGCACCCTGAAAGGAACAGGGGTAGAAGGTGAGTGGGGCTTAGGAAGAATTGGGCAATTTTAGGGTGGAATAAAAGAGTGAGAAAGCCAGGAAAATATGAGATTTTAAAAGAAAGAAGGCACAAAGTAGGGTGGTGACAGGACTGTGGGGGCAAACAGAGTACATGAGTCACTTACATGTTTAACAGTGGTCAAAACAGACAAGGTTGAGAGAAATGATGGAATTAATTCCTCAAGATTAAAAAATGAAATTAACCTCCTATACCTCTCATCTCTCTCTCTCTCTCTCCCCCCCTCCCCCTCTCTGTCTCTGTCTCTCACTCTCTTTCTCTCCCTCTCTCTGCCTGTTTTTCTCTCTCTCTCTTTCTCTCTCTCCTGGTCCTCACATATCTCGTCTTGAAGTGTTACAAACTCCAAAACCAAATACCAAATACCACTTAAGTATATAAGGTTTGTAGTAGTTGTTTCTTTATTTCTCCAAGAAATTTTTGATACATAGTACAATGCCACAGGTCATTTTATATATAATATCTTCTGCACTAAGATAGTAATACCTACAGGAAATAGGAATAAATTATTAATTATTCCTGTATGTTTAATCAACAGTTATTATAAACTTTCACTGATTCTTTTCTTTCTTGTGGCTTTTTTTAACTATGTAAAACAAATGTGTATTTTTCTACATGTTTATCTAGGTGTAGAATACAGAAATTGAAACCGTGGTTTTCATTTGTTCTACATGTCTATGAAGGATTTAATCCTTTTGCGATGTTATCCATCTATAATCCTTTTGTTATTAATCACAAGATTTTAATGGCGAATTCTGAAGTGTTTTTTCCAAGATAAAAAAAATGAAAGACTAATGTTATAAACTGTTTATCTTCAGGAGTGCCTGGGTGGTTCAGTCTGTTAAGCATCCGACTCTTGATTTTAGCTCAGGTCATGATCTTGGGGTCCTGGGATGGAGCCCCGTGTTGGGCTCTGTGCTCAGCGGGCAGTCTGTTTCTCTCTCTGCCCCTTCCCCTGCTTGTGCTCTCTCTCTCTCTCTCTCCCTTTCTCTCTAAAATAAATAAAATCTTTAAGAAAAAAAAAACCCTGCTTCTCTTCATACTTATTGTATTGTAATTTTTTAGTTCCAGTTAGTGGGTTTTTTTTTTTTAATATTAGCAGTTCTATTTAGTACCTTGACTTAACACTGTTATAAAAAGAGGATGATTCACTGCTCAAGCAGACCACTGGTGTTCAAAATTGACTTCTACGGTATTTTAGATTCAATCAGTCTATTGACTGAGAAATTCATTTCATACTGTTAGAAAAACCAGTGTAATCAGATAATTGGTATCTGTTCTAACTGAAGATAGCCTCCTAAATGGTCAAAAGGCAGTCAGTGTTCATGAGAAAGACGAGTTTCAGATGGTCTCTGGAATCCCATCTATTGGTGTCACTTCTGAATATTTGCAAAAAATATTGAAAAATTATTGAAAAAAATATTTTTCAAACAGCACAGATGAAGACGTTCTGTTATTAAGTCATCTCTATCTTATATTGGCCTTCATTCAAAGGCAATTTTCACCTGACCTGCAGAAAGATTGGATTTAGCTTCCATTTACGTACAGTAAGGACAATTTTCCCTTCCGCCAGAACCAGAACCAGGAATGGAGGAACAGTGGAGGCCCAACATCTATCAGCATGGGAAGAGGATTTACAGGAATACCTACCCAGCCAACATGAATGACTTTCTCTATAGGGATTTTAGACAATAGAGAAAATCAAGAAAGTGGAGACAACAATGGGAGTGTGACATCTCTTCAGAAGATTTATTTGGCTCTCTAGGGAAATCTTACTCTAGATACACTAGGATATATTTCCCCAAGTACTCTCCTAAATCCCAGCTCCTATGTGGAAAATAACTTACTTTAATAGTGCATTAAGATTACAATATTTTAAAATACATATTTCAAATGTAAAAACAATTATATTTTACCTGGAACAAAGTTACCATCATTAGCACTGGACTATGAAGACCAAGAAAAACTATTTAAGTTTTTGCTGTGAAAGTTTTATTAACTATACAACCTAACACTAACCTTTTCCTACCATAATTAATAGGAAATCTGATCACATAGACAAGTACAATTTTTATATCTTATCTTGTTTGTAATCCTTTTCTTATACCCCCTATGTATAAATATATCTTTTATGATACAAACAGTGTACACCTCTTTGGAACACTTGTTACGAATGAGCTACATAAATAAAAACTTTGCTGTAGCGTACAATGCATTTAAATAGTTTTAATCAAAATGATTATCTTTTAATTAAATTAAAATCAATAACCATAAGGATTTATTCTTCATAGATATTTTTACTTGTCATTTTTATTTGTCAGATAACACAAAATAAAAATATACAAATAATTTTCTTGATTCTACATTTAGTTTTTAATTATTCTCAATGTCTTCTATGCTGTTATTTAGGGAATTAATAAGAGTCCAATTTAATGCATGCCTTAGGAACATTAATACTAAATTTTAAATATTAATGTTTTCCAAGCACACACAAGCTAATAGATCCTCCTACATAGAACACGTGCTGTTAATTGTTTAATAAAATGCATAAAAATTATTTATAAATCAATATGTAGTAAATAGTGTGGTTATGCCATTAGATTGTAAGTTAGGTAAAATTTAAAAATCTTTCTTCATTATTATCTTACCATTCAGTTGGTGACGTCAGCTAAAATTAGTCTCACACCTGGGCCAATTGTACCCATAAGCTGTTTAAAAGACCACAGCTGACTTAATAGTACCTAGGAATATTCACTACTGTCTTTAAGAGCAAATCAATGTGGTAAAATGTAATAAAATATAAAATATTTAAAACTTGCCTTGTGACAACTGTAACTTTTTTTTTAATGAGTGGGCAACTTTTTTGAGGTTGGTTAAGAGGCTGATGAAACTTAGTGTGTTAAAGAGGGTGAGTTGGTCCTGCCACACCTGCAGATGGGGCCAGGCACCTTCTCGCAGCCTCGCCCCCCCAAAGCAGCCAAGATGAGGGCCAGGCACTGCTGTTGAGGTTCTCTGTGCTCTGATGAGCCAGCGCTGCAAACTGCCTTTTTTTTTTTTATTTCTGCAGTGATAGTACTACTGATGCTGAATATATATAATGAAATAACACCATACATTGAAAACTAAGAGAAACTCTATATTTTATAACATATATAGTATGTAACATATATTGTCCTTAAAAATAATCATCTGTAGTATCTTACTGAATATCGGAGAAATGGAATGATAGAGTTTCTATATATTTATTGATTGATATTTTACATAATTCATTTTAGTTCATCTTTATGGTTACTTTCTAGTCTTAGCCATTTATCCCAGATCTGGAACTGGTCTTCATTGTCTGCTGGAATCACAAACTACAGTGATCAACAATGAGAAACTCCTAGTTACTTTTCACTGAACTGAAAAGGCAAACGTCTTTGAGTAGTGAAACAAGGAACAGGAGGGTGGATACGGAGAAAAGATATGGAGAAACTAATGTAACGATGTGACTGTTCAACTTAAAGTTTACAATCTAGTTGAAAAGATGGAATCCACATGAGGTGTTTGTACAGATCTAAAGAAAACGTACATGTATAAAACAACATTACCAGCTGCACTAATGAACACAGTATAAATTGGGCACATAGATTCTGAGAGGAGGCTGAGCAGAGGAAAGAATCACCAGGAGCCCATTTAGGTTAATGCAGCGATTGACAAGAAACCTGGATTTCTATAAAGTAGAAGGAATGCTTTCTAGGTGGAGTGCTTCTTTGAAAAAGCACAAACTATGGACTAAGTGAAAATGTTGGTGGAAGGAAATGCGATTTATTTAAAAGAAATAAAAATCTGTGGCATACTGTTGTCCACAGAGAACAACAAAATTAAAAAGAAAATCTATAAACCAGAGTATACTCTAGGGATTAAATAAAAATATATTACTATGTCACGTAGTCTTTGTTACCATAAACATCCATGTGGGGCTGTTTATTAACTATAGTATACAGATTTTACAAAGAAAAGGAGAAGAGTGAGGTATTCTATACTCAAAATTATTAAATAATATTCCTATACTTATTTCAAGATCCCTAAATGAAAAAGCAATGTAGAGCAAGTTCAGGATCATAAAATATTAGAATTATCACTTAGATTAAAGGAAGAAAAGAAGATACTTGAGTTTATGTTAATTGTCAGTGTTTGTAAAGTTTTTTTAAAAAGGAAAAAATGAGCTTAGTAGCATCATGAGGAACTTAACATTAAATGTATTTTCTAATGACAGATGATTATGGCTAAAAAACAAAAGCAAAGGGAGATTCAGGGAACTGTGTGAAACAAGCTGGGGAGGTTTATGTGAGGAAAAGGTTAGAAAGAGTCGAAGCAGCATTTATAATAGAACACTTGACTAAGAATCTGGAAACTGATTCTCAGGGTTGCCTCTAACACTAAGTAGCTAACCCAGCTTGTCATCTATTAAAGTTTATGAACCTTTTGCAATCATTTCCAATTCCATTCTTTTGAGTCAATAAACTGAGTGTAATGTAAGAGGATGGATAATGTCTTCTGGATTTGGACTCAGAAATCAACTCTAAAGAGAATTCTGAATATTAAAGATGTCTTTACTAAATAAGCATTTTTTTCTAAATTGTCCTCTGTGGTGTGATCTAAATGGTTATTTTCACTTTCTTTTTAAATCTATATGGGGAGTCAGAGTATCTTCAAATAAGAGTAAAAGTTTGACCTTTCCTTTACTGCTCGTGAATGGAAAATTCTCTTTGACATAACAGATTTTGTTTTGTTTTAAGTAAAGGTTTTTTTGATCCATATGGAGACCAGTTTCTATCAAGTACTGATTTCTCACAGTAATATTCAGAGAACATTTCAGGGGTTATCAACCAGTGGCACTGATCTCATTGAATGAAACCAAGGATAATTATTGATGTCATGCTCATTTGCTGTCATGCAGAAATACTATTAGAGAACAACCTTCCCAAAATATACTTTCTACTCCTGATTTCAATGATGTTACAATTCCTTATCTAGTTCCTCGCTTCCTTAAGGGCATCTAACCACAAGACTCCGACTGACCTCAAAGGAACTTGATTAAGTAACCTTCAAATTCTCAAAACAATGATTATCCAGTATGTAAAGAAAAGTAACTATCAAAGTTAACCCAGATGTTCCCGTAATGAAGATTCACTGTAGATCATCTATTTAATGAATTAAAAGCAGAATATGAAAATTCAAAGAAGTAATGCCAATATTAAAATCTTGGTAAAGTGCAAGTGACCTGAGGATATTCATAAGTAGTCATTATTTACAGTCCCCAGATTTCCAGAACGAAAGAAACATTTTTAATTTGATTTCACCCTAAGAAAATGACCAATAGAAAAGAGATACTTGGTTGGCAAAGATTCTAAGATAGTGCCAAAAAAGGGGGGGAGGGAGGGTACTGGCAATAGAATATAAACATGAAATGCCGTAAGTAAAGAAAGACTTCAAGAGTTTTCATAAACATTGTCATTCATACTTACAGAATTTACTAGGCAAAAGGGAATATGAAGCCTTGTATAGTACTTTCTAGTTTTTAAATTGTATCCTGCTTTCATTGATTTACTTCATCAGAACATGTCCACACTTGATCTTAGCCAAAAGGCCGAGAAGCGATCATCAGAACATGTCCAAAAGGAAGAACTCTTAAGGTGATTATTACCTTCTGTGGGCACTAGTTGAGAATATTTTTCTTATGCTGTAATTAAAAGCTCTAATTCTCATTAATCATAATGAATAAGATGGAATATAAAAGTCGAATGGCCTAAGAATGCACCTTAGAAAACAGAATATTGGAAAAGGCAAGTTGCTGTTGTAAAACAAATGTTGAAAAAACTATGACTACAAACAAAAGATTGAATAAGGTATCCTAATTTGAAGGGTAAAAAGCAATAAAACAATTTCCACTGCACATATAAAAAATCATATTCAGATAGGGTAACATTTATGAATAATGCTAATTCCCTAGTTTTCTATGTTTTAATTTACCTGAATGCATGTAAAAAAAAAAAAAAGCTTCTATAGGAAAATCTTTTGTTAGTTGGGGTGCAATCTCATGTACTTGAATTTAGTAAGAAATGTCAGAAATGCTACAGCTGGTAATTGCAGAGTGAATCTAAATCAAATAATAGCTTTTTAATCATTAGAATGATCATAGTAATTTGAAAGGTGAACATAGCAAGAATGATGTTAACATAAAATTGTTGATATCAAAAACCGAAATTAATACTGGATCATTTCCATCATTAATCAGGAAATAAATCTCTCTTGCAAGAGAACTTTCCAAGAGCAGCTAATAACTGCTATCACACTTTCCTGAATCCATAAACCAAATATAGATCGAACAGTGACTGATATTAGGAGCCTGCAAGTGACAGTTCCCTCATGAATTTCACCAGACCACGTGACCTCTGTGGTATTAAGACGTGAAGGAAAATTATCTTATCATGAAATAATTCAGCAGTCAGCTTGATGAGTATGCTGCCCTGCAAAAGCACAGATATCTGTGTCGAGCTGATTTTTCTGCCATTATCTGCATGTTTAGAGATTTACTTGAAAATAGAAAAAGATGGAATTAGTAATAAGTTTTGTATTAGTATACAAGAGTAGCAAATACAATAAGAATAGGTTAAATAAGTGGGAATAGGGCTAAAATGTGGCCTCTAAATCTTTGCTCATGATTGTTACTGGCATGCCCCAAATCACCATTTAGATGTTATCCATACCTATCAAATACTTTTCCGTGACAGTAACATTTCTTTAGTCTTAGAGACTCAGACACATAGGAAACAATTCCAATAGAATGCTTTTTTTTTCTGATGTCCCAAATCACTAAGCCAAAGTTACCCATTCTCCATGATTTTTTCATCAATATACTACTATTCCAAGAAAGCACATTTAAATATTTTTTCATCTTATGCAGTGTCCCTGACAAATATGTCAAAGCAAGAAGCAATGTCTATGACTTCCACCCAAGGACTTTGGAATTGTTATCAGAGTTATATGGGAAATAGTTTGGCCAAAAATATCAATATTTCGAATATCTATATTTATTGACCAAACAGATCCACCTCTAGGGATTAATTTAACAAATAAATTTATTTATTTATCTAACTGATACTCTCACATTAGTGGTCAAAGATACACACACACACGTCTTTACTGGTAGGCTTGTGTAAAAGATGTTTGTTGTAGCAATATTACAATAATAACAAAATGGAAACAACCTAAGTATTTATTAATTAGTATTTTATACTTTCATACAATAAAATGCTATACAACCTAGTAATATAAAGTAATTGCTCCTAATATCTTGCTATACAAAATACACATAGAATTGGAGAATAAGAAGTTACATGATTGCATTTTCTGGTTTTTTAAATAACTATAAAACTTCATATGTGGTAGGGGTGCCTATGTGGCACAGTCAGTTAAGCATCTTCCTTCAGCTCAGGTCATGATCCCAGGGTGCTGGGATTGAGTCCCACATGGGGCTCCTTGTTCAGTGGGGAGTCTGCTTCTCCCCCTTTTGCTCCCCCTGCTTGTTCTCTCTCTCTCTCTCTCTCTCTGACAAATAAATAAATCTTAAAAAAAAAAAACCTTCATATATGGAAGTTAGGAAAATTCATATTTTAAAAACTAACTACAGTTTGGACTTCTTTTTCTAGGCTCCAATATAATGAACTTGAATCGAAGGAGGGTCTTAAATGACATTACAAAGTAGTGATAATTGCGCTCCTTGACTTCTAAGAGATAGTGGGTTGGGACACTGAGCCCCAGAAAACCAAGGAGATAAAAAAAAAAGAGCTTTCTAGAGAAAGTCAGTAGGTCCTAGATGCAGCCTAAAGTAACAATTAAAAAGCCATCATTTCCAGTACAAAGTGGCCAGTAAACTTTATGTCTTTATTAACAGGTAGGAGGCTGAGATTGCTTGAGGTGATCAACAGTAAAATATAGAGAAAGTTTGGAGTGACTCTAGCAAGGGAACAGAATTTCCCTACACTACATAGAATAAAGATGAAGAACGTGAATGTATTCAGGTTACACATATACCATTTATTAAAATCTAAGTACGTTTTTCCCCCTGAAATGTGTCTTATAATCAGTGTGGACATTTACTCTGGTAGTGTCTCTTTTATTGATATATTTTTGCTAAAATAATTAGTATTTGAATGGTGTATTTTATAATTGGTGACCTCATATAATTGGTGACCTCCTAAAATTGGTATTTTATAATCAGAGAACCAAGGCATATTGGTTCATACTTGTAAAGGCATATACAGTGTAAAGAAACAAACATTGCTGAGAAACAGAATAGTAGGGGGTCATCAGAAGATGGGACACTTTTAATTTTAATTGAATGCACAACTGAATAGTTGATTAGAGCCTTTTGTTTTGTTTTTACTATTTTGCATGAAATCTGTTGTTTTTCTAACCCACCATTTTGGGGGAATGCATGCATAACACGTATCTCCAGTCTCTGCTAGTATGTAAGTAAGCTCCATGAGGACAGGCATACTTGCCTGTTTTGCTCAGTAACGTATCCCATTCACCTAGAAAAGGACTTGCCATATAATAAGTGCTTGTGACTATAAAGATGAGAGAATGAATGAATAAATGAACGAACTTAATTGCTTTTTAAAATGAGCCTTGACATTTGCCCTAAACTCGTGTGGACATACAATCCTCATACTTTTCTCATGCTCCAAAAGGAAAAAAAAAAACTAAACAAAACAAAACTAAAAACCTGTCTACTGATGCATGAGGTTAAGATTTAGCCTGCAGAAATAATGTGAGTTCCAGAATTTCCCTTCACATCTCATGGGCGCTCTCTCTTATTCTATACATCACCATGTGTGCAACTATTTGTGCCTCTCCAGGCATCACTGACACTAGAAGTATTTTCTTTTCACCCACCTCACCCAGTTTCCCAACTTTGAACTTTTTTTCTATCCTATATCCACCTACAACAGCAATAACGTAAGATTTTATATCATTATCATATGATCCAGCAATTCCACTCCCAGGAACATACCTAGGAGAAGTGAAAACATATGTTCATACAAAAGTTTGTACATGAATGTTTATAGCAGCATTATTCATAGTGGCCAAAAACTAGAAAGAACCACAATGTACGTTAACTCATGAATGGATAAATACAATGTGGTAAATCTACACATTGGAATATTATTTGACAATAATAAAGAGGAATGAAGTTCTGACACATCCTTCAACATAGATGAACCTTGGAAATGGCATTTATGCTGAAAGACTGTATTGTAGGACTCCAGTTACAGGAAATGTCCATAACAAACAAAGCTATAAAGACAGAAATAGATCAGTGGTTGCCTATGGCTGTGAGAGAAGATCCAGGGAAAGGGACTGACTGCTATTGGGTATGAGATTTGGGAGGAAGGATGATGAAAATGTTTTAAAATTGATGGTAGTGAAGGTTGCACAACTTTGTGAATATGTCAAAAAGAATTTAATTGTAAATTTTTTTAAATAGGTGAATTATATGGCATATGAACTATATCTCAATCAAGCTATTATTAAAACCAATAATAATTTAAAATTTTTAATGTATTTACATACCCTTGAATACACTAAGGAACAAAATTCCCTTTGATATTCTCTTCAAAAAGTTAGAAATTTTTAAAAACTATATTTTTCTAACTAATTCAACCCAATTTAAATTGATTGGGACATGTCCATCTCTGTCAATTCATTATTTCATCAAACTTTTAATTTGATTATTTTTTCTTATTAGCTCTTCGGATATTGCCTGGTGCTAATATGTTTCCTTCTCTCTCTTATCTTCTGAAAATAGGAAGGAGTAGTGACACTTTTGAATGTACATCTATGTGGCATCTTGCTTTTTTGGTATTCCCAAAGGTGCCCCACATAGGAAGATCCAATGCGTTGGATCCCAGGGAAAGCTCTTCACTAAGGTTTGAAGCTTATTTATGCTAGAGAAGGAAATGAGAAATCAGTGGAGTAAAAGAGGGTGTTAAAGCCAAGGTATTTCCCATTTCATTGTTTTTAGAGTTGGCCCTCTACTTCCTACAGCACCCACCTAGACCTTGCAAATCAATTTGTTTTTAAACATGTCTCTGATATTGCCATATATCAAAAAGATTTCTTAACCTATCTACTCCCAATTGCCAGATATACCAAATACTTCAGAGAATAACCACTTGTCTCATAAACTGCCATTTCTTAACCACATTCATTTGACATATTCATAGCCAAAATGCTATTCCCATCCCCTCATCCTGACAAAAATGTCTTCAACTCATCAGGATTAACAAAATAGAGAGAGTGTGGGGAAAAAAAAAAAGAGTATAGAGTTTAGTTACATTATTTTTTTCTTTCAACAGAAAAATGTGGCAAGTAGGAATGTCCATTGAACAATTACATATTTCATTTTGCAGTCTTATCACAACACAAAGTTATGTGGGAATTTTGTAGCTTCCCATCAATTATCAAATACCAGAGCACTAGTCAGTTGACTACTGGGGCAATTATTGGCCTAATAAATCCAACAAATTTGTTCTTACATACCAAAAAGACATATCTCCAAAAATATATGTGTGTAAATATATTTCATCCAAAAAAGATATATTTGAGGGCATTCCATAGCTTCACTTTATAAGAGTCTAAAGACATGAGGATAGATCAGTTTAGACTTACTAGTTCATCTTTAAAAAAAATAGTATATTTGCAGTAAATTAAATTTCCCACCAAACATTTCAAATTTCCCAATTCTCACTTAAAAAGATAATGCAGCCATCATAATGTGCCAAATATTATACTGAACATTTAATAGCTAATAATAAGCATAACTTCTTAAATAATGTTACTGAAAAACTAATTTCTAAGATAGTTCATTAAATAAATGAAATATCTATTTGAGATCCATTTGTAAAAACTGATCCCAAGATATAATTCTGAAGCCTAAGAGTTATTGTTCCTGATTTCATAACAACATGAAAGCAACTCATCACATTACGATTCACATACGGTCTTAATCACTTAGTGTACTTCACCATTTATATTGGACACTTCCATAATTCTATGACATTTAGTTGGTCAAATTATTAACTGAGGTAAAAATTTACAAACAGAGCTGTTGTGTGGTAGAGTATGTTTCCCAAGATGGTCAGCTGCTCACTTGCAATGTGACCTTGCCACTCTGCCATCAAGGGTGGGGGGAGGTCTATTTACTCTTGAAACTGGGTCGACACTGTAACTGCTTTGACCAATACAATGAGGCAAAAATGACATTCTGAGAACTCCAAACCCAAGTCTAAACAGTACTGGCAGCTTCGGTCCCCCGCTTCTTGGTAAACTCAGTCTTAGGACCCTCCCTCTCAGAACTCAGCCACCATGCTGTTGGAAGACAGCTGTGGAGAGGCCGTGGGTCAATATCTCTATCAACAGCCCCCGCTGAGCTCCCTCCCGACAGCCAGCAGCATTTGTGAGCATGTGAGTGAGCCCTCTGAACATCCAGCCCAATCGGGCTTTCAGAGACTCCAGCCCTAGCTTCTAGCTGACTGAAGACCAAGAGACACCAAGTGAGAACCACCCAGGTGAGCTCATTCAACCCACAGAACCATGAGAGATAATGACAAACTGCTGTCTTAAGCCAGTCCATTTTTGGAGTGCTTACTCAGCAGTATATTCAGAGACCACGAGGTGACTGCCATTTTACTCATCATAGAGCACACCCATCCCCTCCCATCTGTTGAGGACACAGGGGAAGGCAAGGAGAAGATTATTACCATATGACCTAGAGATTTTGGAGAATAGAACATTTCATGTTTAACTTCATTGTTCTTTTTTTATTTTTTAATTTTATTTTATTATGTTATGTTAATTCCCATACATTACATCATTAGTTTTTGATGTAGTGTTCCATGATTTATTGTTTGTGCATCATACCCAGTGCTCCATGCAGTATGTGCCCTCCTTAATACCCATCACCGGGCTAACCCGTCCCCCCACCCCCTCCCCTCTAGAAGCCTCAGTTTGTTTCTCAGAGTCCATCATTGTTGTTCTTAAAACTGGGTCCTTCTCTGAAAAACAAACTGAGGGTTCTAGAGGGGAGGGGGGTGGGGGGATGGGTTAGCCTGATGACAGGTATTAAAGAGGGCACGTTCTGCGTGGAGCACTGGGTGTTATGCACAAACAATGCATCATGGAACACTACATCAAAAGCTAATGATGTAATGTATGGTGATTAACATAACAATTAAAAATTAAAAAAAACTGGGTCCTATAACAAAGTATTTCTTTGAAAAGAATTTTACCATAAACCATAGGTAAACTACTAGATGAATTTATTGAAGAATTGTGCTAAGCGTTAAATTTAACCTGCATTAAATGTACTTCACTTTCCCCAAACTCATTCACTTTCTTTGGACAGCTGAATGTGGACTTATGATTTAAATTATTTTTTTGTTTCAAACAACCCTCCAGATGGTCTCTGCATCTCAGGATAAGCTGCCACCAGAGAAGGCATTTGATTTCTGGTCTGCCCTCATTGCTAGGTGTCATTCCCTAGAATGGGAAGGAGGGAAAGAAATCTTGGTGCATTGGTCTCCCCAGTCTTAGGTTTCTGGCTGCAACTGGAGGTGAGAGCACGTGAACGAGGTTTGACCACCTGGTGGCAGTAGTTCTCCGTGATAGCGCGGCTCTCCCGCAGGATTCCTCTCCTTGCCTGGTGCCGGTCACAGCTGCACCCACTCTGCGCGTTTCCCGCACCTGCAACCTGGCCCTTCCTTGGTTCTTGCAGCTCCAAATAGCCAATTCTAATCATGTGCCCTGAGAACAACAGCTTTGTTTTTTTTGTTTTGTTTTTTTAACTGTGGTCACATTAGAATCACCTGGGGGAATCTTTTGGCATACCCATTTCCAGCGTGTACCCATGACCAATTAAATGTGAATCTCTGGAGGTGGACCTCAGACATGAGTATTTTTATAAAAGCTCCCAAGTGGTTTTAATGTGTAGCCAGGTCTGAGAACCGCTGCCCTAGACCAGTCTTAGTTCTGTGAATAGTTTAACTACTCGGCATTACCCTTTTCAGTAACATCACTAAATGGCATCTGCTCACGGATTCCTTGCTGAGCCACGAAGGAGCAACTGTGGGGCTGGCACGCTTTCTTCCTAAGATCTTAGTAAACTCTCTGTAGAGTTAATTCAACTCATGTCCAGTGCTATAACGAGCTCTGGGAATGCAAAATCTAGTTCTATTTGCCCCCTGATGCCAGGAGATGCAAGTCCACTGGAGGGAGGTGGGAAAGGCAAGAATGGAAGAATTCTGAAAATAAGTCATTTCAAAATGTTGTTCCTGGTACATTAAAAGAGCGGGTCTACAGGAGCATTAAGAAGGGGCACTCTGAAAGAGTTTTTGGAGGTTCAGTCAAGCAGAGGGAAATGCATAAACAGAGGCCCAAATGAAAGCCAGGGAGAGCACAGGTCAGGGAAGGTGTGATGGTTTGATAAGGCTCATGGACTTGAGGGTGGCGGAGAGAAAGTTTGGGGTGGGGGAGAAAGCTAACATTATTCTATTTGCCTTTTGAAAGTAGTAGTATGTATTAATAGTAGAAAAATAAGAAAGTAGTATGTATTAAAAATAGAAAAATAAGAAAACAGACATAAGCTAAAACCCAAATAAGCCAATAAATATATGAAAAGAAGCTCAGTCTGAGGAAAATGCAGAACTAAACCGCAGTAAGACACCGTTTCACACCCATCAGATCGGGAAACCATCTGACAAGAAGAAGAACTGGAAAGGACATGCATCCACGGGAACTCTTCCATGCCATCAGTGAGAATGTAAATAGGTACAAAAACTTTGGAGGGAAATTTGACAAGATGGATAGAGTTTAAGGTACATACACCCTACAACCCAAAAATTCCATTCCTAGGCACGTACTCTAGAGAAACTCTCACAAGTGAACACGAGACAGGTGCAAGAATGTTTCCAGTGCTGTTATTTGTAAAACTAAAAAATTAAAAGCAACCTAAAAGTCCATCAAGGGGAGAACAGATGAACTCAATGTAGTATATTTAAATATTATGCATAAGTGAATAATGTTACACTATATTCTAATCACACTATTATTATACTATAAGTACCAACAGGAAATAGCCTAACAAGCAAAATGTTGAGGGAGAAAAGCTAGTTGCAGAAAATTAGATACCATATTATATCAGTTATCAATGAAGCCAAATATTATATTTTCATTTGGGGACCCATATAATCCAGCTATGATATAAATAACAGTGTGCAAATAAATATCACCTTCAGGATATTGGTAACAAGGAGATCTAGGGGGTGAGTGAGGAGGCGAGATCAGAGAAGAATACACATAGAACCTAAAACTATATTTGCAGTGTTTTATTTCCTAGCTTAATGGAGGGTACACAGGCAATTTTATGTTACATATTTCACCATTCTGTATATATGAACTCTTGCGCACTTCATTTATTTTTGAATGCAGAAAGGGAGTTGGCTAAGTGGAATATGCTACATAAAAAAGAGCCAATGATTAATGCGTGAGGTTTAAGCAATTGAGGACAGAAGCCAAGAGGCAGCAGCCAGCAAGGCGACTGCCACACCGAGTGACACTCAACAGTGACAAAAGAGCAAAAGAGAATTACAACAGGATCAAGATGAGACATTGTTTTGATCTTTCTTAGTGAAGAGAAAGAATAAGTAAGAAGAAGACCATGATGCATTATCACATGTAATTTATACATAGAGTGTGGATGTGTGTGGTGCTTAAACCAGTAGTGTGTTCTTACAAAATAATACAGAAAAGTGATTTTTATTTGTTATTTATTTTTTTAGATTTTATTTATTATTTTGACAGAGAGAGACACAGCGAGAGAGGGAACACAAGCAGGGGAAGTGGGAGAGGGAGAAGCAGGCTTCCCACTGAGCAGGGAGCCCGAGGCGGGGCTCGATCCCAGGACCCTAGGATCACGACCTGAGCTGAAGGCAGACGCTTAATGACTGAGCCACCCAGTCGCCCCCAGATAAGTGATTTTTTAAAAAATCATCCTGAATCACCATACCCAGAGATCATTACTCTTAATATTTCTGACTTTGTGTTCCTCATTCTAGACTTTTCTTGCACAAATATATATTAAAATATGCAGTTTGCCCAAAGAAGGATTGCTGTGTAGATAGCCTTTGGTATCATGGTTCTTAACTTAAAATATCACACATTCTTCTGTGCCTATAAATATAACAGATTTAAATTTTATAAATATATCATAAAGACAGTAGAAAGGATGGATTTAAGGAATTAAAATCAGAAACTATTTAGGAAACTATTAAAATAGGATAGACAATAACATAGAGGCCCAAGATATGTGCAAGATCCGTATGGAGAAAATTATAAAACTTCATGGGAACAGGATAAAAGAGGCTTAATGAAAGCTCTATCATGTTAATGAATAGGAGGAATCAATAACCTAAGGGTACCTGTCACCACTGCAATTGACCTGTATAACCTATGCGATTGCAATTTAAACTCCAGGGTATTTTGTAGAACTTGTCATGGCAATTCTAAAATGAACATCAAAGAACACAAGAAGAACCAAGACATTTCTTAAGAAGAAGAGGGGGATACCGGATACTAGGGCTTATTACTAAGACGTGGTAAGTAAAAGATACCAGGATATACAACTTAATGAAACAGAAGAGAAAGCCCAAAAATAGATCCACACACATAAGGAGATTTAATATATGACAGAGGGCCATTGCAGATCACTGGGGGAAATACGCATTATTTTAAAAAACACTGCTGGGTTATCCACATGGTTATGTATGTGATGAAACTATATCCCTACCTCACATTATAAAGAAAAGGTAATTCCTGATAGATGAAAAAAATGTGAAAGCCAAAATCTTACAATTTATAAAATAAAATATAGGGAAGTGTCTTTGTAAACTTAACACGGTCAAGGATGTCCTAACTAAAACATAAAACATGCTACCCTAACAAGAATGACTATTGAACTTCACCACATTAGAATTAAAAGTGACTGATCACCAAAAGACACCATAAAGAAAGTAAAAAGACAAACCACACAAAAAAGAAAAAGACCAACAACCCAATGGAAAAATGGCAACTAAAAAAATGATATTTCACAAAAAAGGGAAGTAATAGTTCATCATATGAAAAAGTATTCAAAATCGTTAACATGTATATAATATGCAAATTTAAAAATTTATACAGCATTTGGAGCACTAGACTTGCAAAAATTAATAAATTGAATAGCATGAGGTTTGGCAGAGATATAATGGTAAGTTGATACAACTATTTTGGGAAATAACAGGCACTATCATTTAAATATATGCACACCCTCTGCCCAAGTCATTTCACTCCTAGGCAATACAATCAGAAGAAATTTTTGCATGTGAGCCTTAAATGAAATGTATAAGAATGTTCATAACAATGGTTTTTGTAATACCAGAAATCTAGATACAATTCTAATGTTCTCAGACAGGAATATGATAAATGCATTCTTACATATTCTGCAAAAAAATATTATATAGCAGAGAAAAAGAAGGAACCATATCTGCACATACATGAATAAATTGTAAAAGGATAATTTTGAGTGAAAAACCAAGTGGTAGAAGACTACATATATGGAGCAAAGTACTGTAAAGTTCAAAACAAGCAAAAGTAAACAACACAGGGGCCCCTGCGTGGCTCAGTCATTAAACGTCTGCCTTCAGCTCAGGTCATGATCTCAGGATCCTGGGATCGAGCCCCGCATCAGGCTCCCTGCTCAGCGGGAAGCCTGCTTCTCCCTCTGCTTCTGCCCCTCCCCCCTGCGTGTGCTCTCTCTCTCTCTGTGTGTGTCAAATATCTTTAAAAAAAGTAAACAACACATCATTTATGACTACATATGTGATTTTTTTAACTATTAAAAATTGGAAATGATCAGCATGAAGGTAGAGAGGTATGTGGATGAGGTTGGGAGCAAAAAAACACAGATAACTTCAAAAATTTTGGTAGTAATCTAATTCTTATGTTGGGCATAGGTTTGGTTTTTGATTTACTATTATACTTTGTAACTTACATATATGCTAGATATTCGTATATGTTAAACATTACATAAATTTAAGGTAATAAATTACTAGGGTCTTATCTAAGGAAACAGGAATGGAGATAAGATACAGACTTGAGAAAATATCTGGGGGAAATTTCTAGACTGGGCTATTTATCATACATGAGTAGTGAGGAAGAAGGAGGAAAATAAAATTACTAATGTTGGGTTTGGATAGCCAGTGTTAGTATTCATTAAGGTATAACATGAAGAACTTTTGGTATTTTGTTGGTCAGTTGACTAAGATTTAGCTTAAGATGGAAGATCGGAAAGTAGTATACATATTCCCTTCTATACATGTTCTATCTGAGGCGCATGTGGAATATTTAGTAGATACATCAAGCAGTCTCACCAATGCAGGACTCAAACAAACATGGTTCATTGAGGGCCCTATGTATACAGGCATCTTTCCTTTACAGAGGAATGTAAATCGTGGAAAGTTCCGAATGAAAGCATATAGGGAAGCAGACTGAAGAGAAGCACTTAACGAAAAACAAAGTAGAGAGGTGGATTAGTCAGAGCAGGAGGCAGGATCACGGAGAGAATAACCATGGATTCGAAGTTTCAGGTAGATAACGCATAATGCATTAGGAAGCAAGGGAATTCTAGCTGCCCTGCCAACAGACTTTCGCCCTTCCCAGAGCAGAGGCCCCCTTGTAAACTATCCCATCCGCTCTTAACCAGAGTTTTGCAGGGTAGACTTCTTCTCATCCTTTTGAAAGTGTTTACATTCAGATAGCATAGCCACTTGTTTAGCAAAGTGCCTTCCTGGTCTAAAAGGAAACAGAAGAGCATTGAGAGGATTTCAGTCCAGTCTTGAGCAGGCATATGTTCGGTCCTCCCTGTGCTCTTCATACTCTACTACCCCATCCAGTATTCACCTGGGCTTGAGTTGTTTGGGAGATCTCACGCCTGCTCCAGGCCTGTCCTCTGTGTCATTGATCAGTGTGCCACCTCGATCCAGCGAGTGGTTTGATGCACATCAGTTTTTCCTCTCTCAGGTTGACCACTTGGGCTTCTGGCTTCAATTCTCTGACATGGTCTATTCTCAGACAGACTCTTCCACTTTCTCTCTCCTTCCCCATATCCCACCAGACCCAGTAGGTGGGAGAGGGGGCAATGGGCCCCAACACTTTAAAATTCAAAATATCCAGATTATTTAGTCGGTGATTTATCCAGGCAATTGGATAATGAGACACAAAACCTACAGGAAAGAGAGAAGCTTTCTGAAAAGCTTCAGATCCTAAAGGGCTAGGCAGAAGACAAGTCCCGTGTGTGCAACTTTGGAGTAACAAACAATTAGTATTGAGAGTGGGGAAGAAGGATATGGAAAGAGAGCAACATGCAGAAGATGACGTGAGAGACATCAAAGATAAATCTTCCTTCATTTACACAGTTTAAGTCACATCTTACATTGCAAATAACATATCTATCATCAATTATATTTTACTTAAATCCCTTGGGGCAGAAGTTTAATTGTCATATTTCTAGATGTATTTTAAACTGAACTCCTTGAAGGTAGAAACAAACAGAGTCTTATGCAACATCATATCCCCAACCTTCAGTATAATTTCTGGCACATAAGAAACATAGAATGAATGAATAAATAAATAGAAGAATAAGAGCAAACACTTGTATGGTGCTTACCATGTGTCAGGCATTATTCTAAATGCTTAACATATATTAACTCATGTTAATTAAGAATTGAATAATTCAGATTAAGAAGTGTATAACTTTTCTACAAATTAATGAAAGCCAGGGTTGATTTTATTTTGACCTATCACCATAACCTAAGTATTTCCTGGAGACTCAAAGAAATAAAGGTGACATTTGAATATGATGGAAAAAATTAAAATTGGGGATTCAGAAATTGCTATATTGTGGTGTATTACCATAACCCTTTGGGTTTTCAACCCATATGACCCATTCTTTTTCTTGGACCTGGTCACCATTTTATAAGTGAGCCCTTGACAGCCGTATTTGTACATTGACCCTGCCCTCCTGGCTATGGATAATTGGATCAGAAGTGTCACCTGATCCAAATTGGACAAGTCAGATACTTCTGGTAACTGGAAGCCAGAACTGAGAACCACAAAGAAGTCCTGTGTATGATTGAAGTTGTAACTCAAAAACTCAGGAGATGTGGCTTAGCAATATTCTGCCCTCTGGATAAAGAAATAGAAGAAGCCAACAGAGAAAGAAAAAGAGGAGAAGGAGGCAGGGAAGAGGAGAAGAGAAGAAGGAAATCGTCACAAAAGGGAAAAAGCAAAACCAAGAGAGCTGAGTTCTCAATATTCCAGTGTCTACTTACAGCCCCTTCCTGTCCTTCAGACAATCCTGCCACCACTTAATAAATTGCTTTGTTTCGCTTAAACTGAATCAGGCTGTTTTCTGCTAATTTCAACCACAGAGTCCTAACCAATATACTAAGACACTAAAATATAATGGTATTTGCCAAAGATAATCAACCAGAAAACACTCTCAAAATTATAATGTGTTAATGAAACACCAACTGGAGCACGTGAACATGGAGCTACCAGACAGAATTTTAAAAGTCACCATCAATCTGAGGCAACAGTTTGAGAAAAGTTGATGAAGGCATAAAATGATCAGTAGAATATGATTATTTCTAAGTATCACCAAACCACTGAAGGTTTGGGACATTGGAAAGGCATATAAAAACAGGTAAAACAATTGAAAGTGGTAGCTTGACCACATAGAAAAGAATGTGGTAATAAAATAGATCATGATCATTAGCATCATGGATTCCAGAAAACATGGGACACAGTATGATTGACTCAAAATAATATTGGCTACATTTAAGATCACATTTGTCAATGTTTCTGGTTACTAAAGTAATATTTGTTAGTAATCATAGAAAAGAAGGAAGTGTATAATAATAATTGGGTCTGTGAAACAAAATAGTGAATATACATTTAGGTTTCATTCACTGGAGAACATTTACTTCTTTAAAATGACTAGAGTAAATGAGTAAATAGGAAATGCGACAAAGAAGCAGTGATTAAGTATCTAGGAGTTTCTGAGCAAAGTCAACATGGGTAAGTGTGGGGAGAATACACTGAGCTACAAAGAAGGACTATAACAGACATTACTGCTTAAAAATAGATTCTAAACTTAGTCATATGACCATGTTAAGTTGCAATGACAG
This sequence comes from Callorhinus ursinus, assembly GCF_003265705.2. NCBI lineage: Eukaryota > Metazoa > Chordata > Mammalia > Carnivora > Otariidae > Callorhinus > Callorhinus ursinus. The sequence goes on from NW_027397074.1 coordinate 56,056,035, forward strand.
CACTGATGTTTGAGAATCTCCGGGCAAACACTGCCTAATGCAGCTGATAAGATTAACTGGCTCAAGTTTTAGGTAATACAAAAACAAAATAAAGTCATTCCCTATGTTTGTATTATTAAAAGGGTGTTTAATCATGACAAATCTGCCAACATTTTAGATATTTGACATTTTATGGCATATAGAACCATTACTACCATACTGTGTAATTAGGTACTTTAAAAATATTAAGTAAAAATAAGAAGTTTTTTAAATTTGTAAAGAATTTTTGAAGTTGTCTCATCCCTCCTAATTCTATTTCACCTTACATAAAATTCTTAAACGATTATATAAAGCCCATTTTTAAAAACATATCTTTTTTTTTAAAGATTTTATTTATTTATTTGGCAGAGAGAGACACAGCGAGAGAGGGAACACAAGCAGGGGGAGTGGGAGAGGGGGAAGCAGGCTTCCCACTGAGCAGGGAGCCCGATGCGGGGCTCGATCCCAGGACCCCGGGATCATGACCTGAGCCGAAGGCAGACGCTTAACAACTGAGCCAGCCAGACGACCCTTTAAAAACATGTCTTAAACTAAGTTCAAAATCTCAAAAAGCATTTCCTTGTTTAAAAACTTACAAAATTGATAGAGCTTTTACCATCAAAAGTTGGCAATAGCTTAACATACAAAATATGTATCAGTGTTCACAACTGTGAACTGGAATTTACTTGTGCTCTCTTTTGCATTCTTGTTGTTATTTTCTAATGAACTCATCATAGACCCATGATGAAAAAGGGATTTTAAAAGACTAAAGTTAAAAATGGTATTAAAAATTTGAGTGTTGATGTTGACTATGATTTAATCAATCGTATAATTCATTTACAGAGGAGGATGAAATTATAAATTTTCTGAACTGTTAACCCTATAAAAAAGAAGCAAGCTGCAAGAAAGAAAAATGTTGGCAGATACAAATCAATTATTTTAAATGTGTATTATATGAATTGTGATGAGAATGGATATATTCTGTCCTGAATCTTGGGTTTGGGGATGATCACAAATTGTGGTATGAGAGCATCCTAACTCAAATGTCCCTCTGAAACACATACGCAAAAGAATTCTCTGAGAAAACATTCTAAATTTTGGTAGGCAAGAAGAAGAATTCAAGAATCCCCCAAACTCATATGCATGTAAGAAAGGATGAAAACTGCAAGAATCAGGGACACGTTTGTAGTGTTATTTTAACCACAGAGGTCAGAGCTGGTAAAGTAATCCACAAAGCGTTTTCCAATTCTGCTGCCCAAGAAGTGGAGAGAGTGACTGAGAGAGAAAAGTGGAATGTCATTGATCAATGGCTTTTCCCCCTCATTTTCGCTCTGGGACACTGCCCACTGTCATGGCTGGACCTGACCTTCATTAGCTCAAGGGAGAATAGAGAGCTAAGTTGTCAAATTTTTGTCTTTTTAAGCTTCTTAAACATCATCTAAGGAGATTTTTGGGTTTTTTTCAGTAGCATCCATCCTTCATTCCACCTTCCCGAGCACCCCCCGCACATTCCGTCCACAACTGATCAGGGAAAGAGGAGGAATAAAGACCCCCTCAGGTGGAGTCCTGGCATTGGAGAGGGCTGAGGTAAGAAAAGCCCATTCAAAATTATGAATCTAAAAGAAGGGGCTTGTTCTCTGCTCACTTTCAGGGGCCCTGGAGGAAAGGAAATCTCTTGCAGAGTTCTCTCAGCCTCTGGAGCACAAGAGAGGCAAATGGAACCGAAGAGCGACGTCTAGGCAGAGATTTCACCCTCCCTCCCCTGTGTACCCTGGACCCCAAGCACTGAATGTGCACAGTGTGCTACCAATAAATGTTTATTAAATCAGATTATGGAAAAAAATAAGATACACTGAGTGGTTGGAGTAAAATCAAAATGAGTATTGAAACATAGATATATATTAGGATGTAATACTTAAGTAAAAGTACTGAAAAAAAAAACATAATCAGAATGCTAATAAAAGGTAAAAGGCACCAGATTGTAACCTCCTTGAGAGGAGAAAACATGTCTCCCTATATTGCCAGGTGCCCTGCTTGCCACATTTTCAGTATTTAGTAAGCGTGTGTTGAATACAAAAATGAATGAACAAATAAGTGAATGAATCAAGAGATGAATGAATAAAATTCAGAAGAAACCACCTTTCCCCCCTGCAGCAACGCCCCCAAGGAAGCTGACTGCTTCTTCCCCACCTGGAAGAACACAGATTTACTTTCTGGAGACATTAAAGACACAGAACGCAGGAGCAGCTGAGGGGGTGGCTGACTTACCCTACCTAAAATAAAGGATGAAATATCAGAACACTAGGAGTAAAATGAAGATTTTAGAACTTACCTGTAGAGAGAAAATATAGGAGGAATATGAAACATAGGAATAAAGACATGTCACACTTCTCAGCAGCAACCCCGGAAGCTAGAGCACAATGGGGCCTTTAAAAAAAAAAAATTGGAAGGGATGTTGCAATAAGCATTGTATAAAAAAACAAACTATTCTCAAATATAAGAATAAATTAAACAATATGGAAGATCACAAACATTTCACATCCTATACACTTTCCTCTTGGAAACTGCTGAGGGGAGTAAGTCAGAGAAGAAACATGGAATCCAAGGCAAGAGGGGGACAAAAGGAGCTCTAGAGCTCTGGGTGACAACATGCAGCAGGGCTAGAGAGTGGATAATTCAGGTTGAAGCCAGAGACCAGAGGGCCTCCCAAAGGATGTCATCAAGAGAAGGAAGAAAACAAAATTATCTGGTGTGTTTGATCATATTGACAAGAGTTTTATAGCTCCAGATGATTTGAGAAGTTAGTGATGAACGATGTGAAACTAAACCAAAACAAAATGGGAAAATGTAACTTGTACAAGACTGTAATCAATGCCTAGCGCTATGTATAATAGCCATACTAGTGAAAACATCAGCTACTGAAGAATTATGGGAAAATGTTAACAAGTACCATCTTTAAAATTGTGGGATTGTGGGTTATTTGGTGGTTTCTTCTTTCTACTTTTCATCATTTTGTAGGCTTTCACAGTTGATGTATACAACCTCCAAAATTAGGCCTACACATGCATTATGTTCTTGTTTTTGTGGAAAATGTTTCTGTTTCGTTTTTAAAAAGGATAGCTTCTATACTGAAATCTATGGACAGGGAAAGATGAAAGCCATCTGAAGAAAGAGAAACTAAAGAATTACAGTAGAAGAGCCCACGACAGACTGCCCAGTCTGACAAAAGATATGGACGTCGCTTTCCTAACACAGATTAAAAATCTGTCACAGAGAAAATCTGTAACAGTAATGGGGGCACTTCCACTATAAAGACATCTGCTAGAAATCTCATTATACTAAAAAGCTGAGCATCAGACAAAATCTTGACTTGTCTTGCTGACAATTTCATCTTTCAGAAGGTAGTAGAAGCAAAAAGTGGAACTGCCTCTTAATTCTGACCAGGAAGAGAGAAGCGGTTGCTACTCGGTGCTGAGAAGAAAGATCGTCACGGGCTGTGCAGTCCCATGGATTCATACCTGCCTGAACAACACACCTAACGTGTGTGAACTGGTGTATGTGTAGATTTTGAAGTGAAAAAAAGAAAAAAAACCTGGAAGTCCAATGACAATAGATAACTACACATTCAACATGTACTCAAGTTCTGAGTAACAGAGAGGGGAGGAGAGAAGAGTGTCTATTTTGAACTGTTCACGTCTTTGAATCAATAATTTCACTTTGGAAACAACTGAACAAGATATTTCTCAAAAATTACGAAAATATGTACAAAGAGATATTTACAACAGCATTATTTGTCATTGCACCAAAATGTGAAAAGCACTTAAATGTCCAAAAAAGTCAACATATTCACTCCATGAGCCATATGCAATCATGATATGGTAGTTAGAAAGAATTTATTATAACATAAAAATGCAAATGCTTTCAACCACTTATATGAACTAAAAAAAAAGTCAAGGTGCAAAATTTTACTGATTCTATTATATACTCAAAATTACAAATGTATATATGGGATGCCTGGGTGGCTCAGTCGGTTAAGCATCTGCCTTCGGCTTAGGTCATGATCTCAGGGTCCTGGGATTGATTCCCCCATCGGGCTCCTTGATCAGCAGGGAGCCTGCTTCACCCTCTGTCTGCCCCTCCCCTAGTTGTGTGCTCTCTCTCTCTGACAAATAAAATCTTTAAAATAATGTATATAATAAGTATTTTATCCATTCCTTCAATGAATCTTAGTTAACTCCTACTAATATATTCCAGGTACTAAGCTAGGCACAGAATGAGCATCGAACAAAATAAATAAAAATCCTGCCCCCAAAACAGCTTTCTTTCTGGTAGGAAAAGGCACAAAAGATTCAGAGAAGTTATTTTTGTGTAGAGAAATTATGGGTGATATATGAGTGATTTTTAAAAATTCTTTTGCTGTACTTATCATATGTCCTCCAGTGAACATATATTCATGATGGAAATATAAAATACTATTTTAAAATTAGCTGAAATGCATGCATATTTAATAAAAGTGTTATATCTTGGTTTAATAAATGTGTAATGTCCTAATCAAGGAAGGTAATACGTTCCATTATGTGTGTTTCAGATTACACCTGAATATTACACATACTTCTATATACTTCATTTTAATTAGAAAATTAACAGTCAGGAATGCATTCAGAGAAGAATGACCTGAATGATAAGAAGTCTGAGCGTTATGTCAAAAGTGATAGAGCTGAGGGAACTGGAACATTTAGACTAAAAACAGACAAAAACAAACAAACAAAAGACGTGTGGTGGGAAGAAAAAGAGTTAGAAAATCTAAGGTCAATTTCTGTCCCACCATTCCCAATAAATATCAGAAAATCACTCCCAGAAAATCATTCCATTCCTCTGATTCCAGGTGTGTGTTTGTGAGTTTGTGTGTGTGTATATAAGTACATGTGCATGTTGGTGCAGAATGAAGAGAACATCTCCCCTACTTGTCTTTAAAAAATAGTTATGGGGCTCAAGACCAAAAAAAAAAAGGTAAAAAGATCACATCTTTGAAAGCACATGCTAATTAGAGGGGCAGAAGCATTTAATATAGAATTTTTTATCAAGAAAAAGTGTTTCTGTAATACAACACACAGTCACTAGTAAATTTTTATATAAATCCTACAGATGTCTATATACATGCATTCATACATATGTGAGTATGTTTATAATAACTTTTAACCAAAATGGGATCACAACATAGACAGTACTTGGTAATCTGGCTTTAAAACTTGAATAACTACCATTACTAAATGTGTTGCCTCTGAACAATAAAATTTAGAATAATGGATCAGATATTGGATTCAGTCTGAGGTGTACATCAGTAAAACAGAATCCATCACACACATGCACAAAGTTCCCAGTCTCTGTGTAATCTTCAGGCAGTGACTAAATGACCATCTGATGTGGACATTTTGGCCAGAGCTCCCTGGGGAGGTTGGACTAGAAAACTCTCAACCCTTTCCCACTGTAAGACTCTATGGTTTTATTTTGATTCCATAAATTGTCCAACCGGGGCCTAGATATGGCAAAAGGAAGAAAATTAACATTGATTGAGACTCCCATGCCCTTTGAGCTTTGCACTGACACATTATCTCATCTGATGCTAACAAGTCATGTAGTAATTATATTTTATAGCCAAGGCGTATAAGGCTCAGAAAAACTGAGCAATCTGTCCAAAGACAACCTTTGAGCCAGAGAATCAGGGTTTAAACCCTTGTCTTCAGAAAGTGCTTGCTGTTTACCCTCTAACAGTTCTGAGATGCCTAAGGGGCTGCTGCAGGGATAAGGGGGCATCTGAGAAAGCATCATTCTGGTACATACGCTTGGCTTCAATTACAACAGCCCTGATTTATGTCTCTTCTATTAGAGCTCATTTGAATCACTGGTCCCACTGATTAAAAAAAAAAAAAAGTTTACAAAACACTACAGTCCACCATGTGTCTTTCCCTGTGTTTGTCAGGAAGCCTGGAGGGAATTCTACCCACGTCTAGGAAGTCAACAGACTGAAGCCAGTGGTTGGACAAGTAGAGAATTATGGTGCCATGGAGCCAAAAAAAAACCCAAGACTGTCTAGGAGTCTAGGAAGTCTAGACCAGTACAGGCCAGTGAGTTCAGGAGAAGCAGGCAGACAATGACCAAGTACAGACCAAGACCAGGTCATCCAACAATGACCAAGAGAATCCTGAAGAATCAATCCTGAGTTACCCTTGCAGGAGGTGTGTGACCTCTACCCTAAAGCTACTTTCCTGCAAACCCAGGCATTGCCCCTTTTCCCACTGTTTTCTCATTCTAAACTTTTTTGAATGAACTCATCCTCTCTCATGTTTTTTACCTATGCTTAAAATCTCTGAAGCCCTGACATCTATTTGGAACTTTAGACTTCTATATCCAATTCCTTGCTTTTGTAGCCAAATAAATGTGCCTTAGGCACCTTGTATGCAATTCATCTAATATGCCTTCTTGTCTTTGCCTTAAATCTCCCTCTTGTCCTTATGTATTTCCTGTCTCTGTAAGACAGAGTCAGGAGACATTCTAAGAGTTTCCCCCTCCCCCCATACCCAACCAGCTACTAAGGGCTACCAGTTTTGCCTTCTAAATTTTTCTCAGATCCGTCTTTCCATTTTTATTACCAATGCCTTGAGCCCTCATCATCTGCCACCTTCACTGGCTTGGGTGTCCCTCATCTAGACGGTGCAGGGTCAGAATTCCACCCTGTGCCTCGCATAGACCCATGTCCTATAGACACCTTATGTAGGTCCATCTCCCATTCTCTTCCAGATCAATTCCGATCCTCGCCAAAGAATTCCCCAAAAATCTCAAGCTGACTTAGTGGCCTTTCGCTTCACTTTGTGTACTCTGGCATGGTATGCATAAAGTTATAGGGGAGGCTTTTCATGATTGTTTTGAGGACAGAAACTGGATTTTTCTTTTTTTAAAGGTTTTATTTATTTGTGTGGCAGAGTGAGAGAGAGAGAGCACAAGCAGGGGGAGCGGCAGGCAGAGGGAGAAGCAGGCTCCCCGCTGAGCTCCCCCCAAGGAGCTTGATGCGGGGGCTCCATCCCAGGACCCTGGGATCATAACCTGAGCAGAAGGCAGACGCTTAACAGACTGAGCCACCCAGGTGCCCCAGAAACTGGATTTCTCATCTTTGTATCTCAAGTGCCTAGGTAAGGACTAGATTCTCGATAAAATGATGTGAACATGAACTACATTGACACACATAAAAGCAAGCAAAGGTTGTTGGAAGATTTTTGGAAGCAGGGGCAGAGTCCCAGAACTACTGGTACTTTCTTCTTACCTCAGACACAGGGAAGTGAGCTCTCCTGGGAGCTCCCATGATGCCCTATAGATATTATAAATACAGTGTGAGAAGACCCAGTCCCTGTGGTTAGAAACAAAACTTTGAAGGACTAAATTCTGTCCCCAGTTGTTATCCATGTTCTATATTAAGTCAGTCTTGTGTTGTGCCTAGGCTCCGAGGGGTGCACTCTGAGAGTAACGACCCACCCTGCCAGGGTGGTGACTCATATTAAGACCCACCCACTCCTGTTCCTTGGTCCTAAAAATATTCTTATGCTCTATTTTTGTTTATATTCATGAGCCAATAGTTTTGCTAATGGGGGGGTGGATACTAGTTTATCTTCTTGAATCCATCTTTCTTTTCCTAATTTGTGCCCTTCTGGGGAAAAATTTATTAAAGATCTGCTTGACCCAGTAGTAGCCCTCAAATAATTTGTCTTGTCCAATTCTTACCCACAACACTGAAAGGTAAGCGGTGGGAGGTGCTAGAACCAGGGATAACACCCGTCTTTCCTGCCATCAAATCTCAAGGTTGGGACAAGGTCAATGATAAATTGGAAGGGAAAGCTCGCAACTAAGGAGAAATCTACTTAATCTACTTAAACCTACTTTGCTGAAGGTCTCAAATAGTTTTTCTCCAGTGCAGAAAGTGTTTTATGTCAAGGAGTCCATGTATCCATATAACTGTCACCCAGAATAATTGAGATTTTGAATGCATGATTTACACAGTGATTTTAAAGTAAATTTGGCGAAAATAACAATTTTTCTTCTCTTGTATAAAAAGTCCTCCAAATGAACTATAGTTAACCAAAAGAGGTTTAAATAGTAAAAACTGATTTAACCATGTGGTGATTTTTAAAGGCTACGCTCCGATAGCGTGTTGGTTCCCAAGCTGGTTACAATTCAGAAAATCTGGAGCACTTCTTTTAAACAATTTCCCCTAGGCCCCTACTCTGGGGAAGTGGTACGTCTGGGATGCAATCTGGGAATCTATATTTATTTACTCAACACTTGGTTGATGCAAAAGCAGCTAGTGTTTGGAGATACCCCTTAACATGTTTGTGAAATTACAGTAAATGTTGGTCACTGTGAAACAGGAGTGGAGCATGTTAGATTTAGAATTATATTGTGGGATCCTAGTTCATACACCGAGGAATCCAAGAATTATTGTTTTACATAACAACTTCATCTCTAGCTCCCGCCCCCATTCTGCTTAGATCTCAAAAACTGAACCTCAACATTTCCTGGGGTCCTTTCGGGGTGGTGACCAGTTCTAGGTTCTTACATAGGAGCAAGGAGGACAGAAAGGAGTCCATCTGGCCCTAGTCATCAGCGCAGGTCTTTTGGCCTGGCCACATGGCCCTGCACATCTCAGAGCACTTTGCTGCTCCTTTTGAGGTCTGATGGAGGCAGGAAGACTTTGCATGGCTATGCTATGATGATTATTATACAGCGATTTCCTTCCTGGAGCCTTGTCGCTCTGCCCCTATCCCCTCCCCCAGCATCGCTTTCGAAAAGCAGGGCTTAACTGCCCCTCTGTCTTCAGGGGATGTCCTACAAGCCTCTTTCTTCTCCACTTTCAACAGCAACGTTTTTCTAGACTAGAGAAAGTCTCTCACACTTCATGTTTCATGAAATCCTAACGCCACACCCCTATGCAAACACAGCCCAGCCTAGGGCTTCTAGAAACCGAAGCCAGCAACAGCGGTGTTTACACTCACCCCCTATCTCTCCTATGAGACAACAAGGTAGGTACTTGGTGAATGAGAGGAAGGAAAAGGAAAATACAGGAGAAAAGGTACATGTCTTAAAACATTATCAAAACCACAGTTAAAGATGAAGAAATTCAGTATAAAATTAGAATTTCACTCAAATATTCTATAATTTCCTGGTGGTATCTGATAATCACAGATATTTGGGGAAAGACCTCATTCCCATCTGATGAAATATATCTCATCAAACTTGGAACATAACTTTATAGTGTGGGATCGTTTGGTTGAAAGGATCAAAAACTCCTAGGTCAAGTAAGAAGGAAGTTATTTGAAGTTATTATCAGAGACAAGAAAGGACCAAAAAAAAAAAAAAGGTAAAAGCTTGGGCATGGAAAGGCTGGAACTGTAAGTCAAAAATTAAGATCCCTCTTTTCTCTTGTAACGTACAGGGTCCCTCATCTTTGATTTTTTCCCTGCATATAGCTCTACTATTCTGAGTTCTCTAAAGACTGGCTTGTTCTGTTTCTGTGTGGAGTCCATAACTTGAAAATGGCTTTAATGTTCCATTGTATTGGTATCATCTTGGCTTATCATGAATCTTCACCTTAAAACTTTACCTTTGTTCATTTGACTAAGCCCCTCAGGGCCCCAACCCGAATGATCACAATAGAGAATCAGAATATTTCAGTATCTTCCCAGTGTCCATTCAGGTTTAATCAACCATACCCCATGGATTGGTTTGTGCATCTCCTCCGTCTGGATGCTGTGAGTAGAATAGTTTCTCTATAAAAAGGTGCTTGGGCAGGAGGCTATGTTGATGTGACCACTAAAATTGAAATCTCCATTATTCCTGAATTCTGGAAAAATTTATCTGGCACTTTTAAACCTTCTGTATGCTATAAGGTTTCACTTTGCCAACAAAATGATGTGACTATATCTTTTATTATATTGCTAATACTATAATTAATGATAATTAATTCTGAGATGGCATATCATCTCTAAGCTTATGCAAATCCTAGATCTATAGCCCTGGCTTTAGAAACCAACAAACCCACCCAGCAAAAAAATTAAAAAAAAAAAATAGAATTAACACTCTGTCAACCCTAGATCTCTTTTAGTCATAAAACATTTTTTATCAGTCAAACCAAATGTCTCTCTAGTCTTGAGGGTAAGAGACAATCTTAGTTAATGTCTATGAGTGCCAAATAAATTTTGTCTTAATTTTTATATCTTTTAGGTGACGATCCAGCTATCCATAAATTATTTTTCATTACAAATTTTCTAAAAGCTGAGGTAACTTAAACGGATTTTAAAAGCCCTCTGCCACTAGGTGGCACCAAATAGCCGTATTTCATAGATTGTATCCTAAAACCACACGCGAGCCATCTAAGGACTACCCTTTCTTTGCATTAAAAACAAATTATTTGTCCTCTTTTTAGAATAAGCAATAGAAACTTCAATTTTTTTCTAAGTAACTAAAATATACTCTTATTCCTTTTAAGGAAATTGAAATGTATTCATGTAGCCTGTTAATAAATTCATGGTAACATTACTTGTTGGATTTCAAAACATGTTATTCTGTTCTTCCACTAAATGATTGCAGCATTAGAAATACTCGTTTTTTATTTTATTTAGAAATACATAAGATGACCCTTTCTAGAGATTTGTGTGTGTATGTAAGATCTAGGTTTACTGAATGTAATCCCTGTCACTACAGAGTGTGCCTTTATTTTAATAGTGATGTTCTCAGTCCAAGGATGCATTTGGATTATGATATAGGTGCTGTGGCAAGAGATGCTTCTTCCTACCTACACTTGTAAATTTCCCTCTGTAATACAAGGCTCACCACACTACTTTAGGTTTTTGTCACCTCAAGGTTTGACTACTGCCATGTTCTCTACCTTGGTTGACAGAGGAAAAGCCCCTGGAATATTCAGCTAGTACAGAATGTGACAGCTTGTCTGTTTAGCAACGCCAACCATACAGAGCACATTATACGGATGCTCTGTGCATAGCTCTGGCTTCCAACAGTCATTCTAGGTGTTCATTTTAATTTATAAAGCTCTCCATGGCCTAGGACATGTAAGTAAGTTATACAACGTCCTCATTCCCTATCCTGGCAGTTAAAGAATTTACCAGGTTGTCCTAGATAGGATGATTAACTCAAAGTTAGAGGTCTTGGACTCTACCATTCAATCTCATTTTCTGGCTTGAAAAGAACTGTATTATAGGGGGAAATTTACAAGTGAGGTGGGGAGTACTTGCCACAGCACCTATATCATTCTTCAGGATACAGAATTTTCTTGAAAATGTGGGTCCTTAATTTAGGTTCTATAAAGAGTGTTTATTTATGCAAGAAGGAGACAGGGACTAGTGGAACACAGGGTCATTTCAGTTTTGTCTACTGATGGAAATAATATTCTAGCAATAGGTATCTATTACAAAAATTACATGGAAATGAAATTAAAAGAATAACATAAGACCAGCTTAAATGTACCACAGTTCCTTATGATTATCATTCAGCAAACGTTTATTGAATGTTGAGTATGGCTAAGATACTATATCAGAGACTGCAAGACACTGCAGTGGTTCTATAAATACAGTCATTAAGTGGATAATTGTAGCAAATATAAAACAGTAGTATTGAATGACAAGGTTTTTATTGGAATTATACAATATCGTTCCAAATAAGTTTTTGCTTTGGTAGAATATAAAATAAAGAAAGGCATAAATATCTCAAGATAACAAACTTGCATGTATTTCAAGCAACTAAAAAGTCTGGGAACTAAATTCAATATGGGTAAGTAAAAATAAATTATCTTGAATATTTTTAACACATAATACATACATATTGTATGTGTGTAATTTTCTCAATCAGAAACTACTGATTAGAAGAAAACAAGGGCTTAGCAGGTGTTCTATTTCAGTTCTGTGCCTTTTCCAGAGGCATGCATTTCAAATTTCTTCTACATCCTGAAAAAGAAAAGCAGGTCAATTTGGATATATTCCCCTGATCGGAATCTAGCATATCTGGGAAAGACACGTGCTTTCCTACTTCCAAACATTACTTAATTAAAAGGCTTTACATTTACCAACTAAAAAAAATAGATTTTAAAATAATGGCCAGGGAAACCACAGTAAGAGAAATGAAGTGTTAATACATACACGTTTCCTTTAATTATAACAGAACGATGGTTTCTTTAATCAGTAGTGGCGATAGTAAACATATTTTTTAACTGCCAGTGAGAAGGACTTTTACAAAGATTAGAACTTTCAGATGGAAAGAAATTTTTGCATAAACAAAAGCATGTTTATTTTAATAAATTTTAATTATTAAGTCTTTCAAATTACTATACAACCAAAGTGCTCTGGATCTGCTCTGAAGTCCCTTCTGTTTCACTTGCTTCGACAGTCTCTCCTTCCAGTATCTGTCATCACTTGTGGTTTTCGCTTTCCTGAATCAAAAATAGGTTCATATTTGGTTTTCTGATTATCTTCAGCCAAAATGGTCTTTCAGCAGTTGTTTCTCCAGTAGTGATAGAAATGCTGTACCCACAAAATATATCCTTGAGCACTTCCGCCTAATGTTTGGTAGGTTGCCCAGGTGATCGACTGCTAGGCTGCCGTTTGGGTGTCATTTCTTTCCCTCACAAAGCTGACAAGAAAAACTAATGATGAGTATTGGTTTCACTGGCCAGTGGCCCCTCTCTAGAGCTGTATTATTAGAAGTCATACATTGCATGTCTATAAAAACGCATGGAAGCAACAGATGAAATTTGTTCTGCTGCAAAGTCAGTAGTCTCCAAAGCAGACCATATGTTTTCCTCCCATACTTTGCCTGTAATGTACAGAACTACCTAATACTCAGCTGCTAAAAGGAGGAGGGGGAATTTCACAAACACATCATCTTGAATATATAATTTTCACATAGCCAGATATCTGGCACTGATGTTGACCGACTACAAAAATAACACGGATTTTGATTAAAAATATATCATTAAAAGTGTATAAGACTGATGAATCACAGACCTGTACCTCTGAAACAAATAATACATTATATGTTAAAACAAAACAAAACAAAAAAAGAAGATAGTAGGAAGGGAAAAAAGAAGGGGGGGAATCGGAGGGGGAGATGAACCATGAGAGACGATGGACTCTGAGAAACAAACTGAGGGTTCCAGAGGGGAGGGGGGAGGGGGGATGGGTTAGCCTGGTGATGGGTATTAAAGAGGGCATGTATTGAATGGAGCACTGGGTGTTACATGCAAACAATGAATCACGGAACACTACATCAAAAACTAATGATGCAATGTATGGTGATTAACATAACATAATAAAATAAATTAAAAAAAATACTCGAATAAAAAAAAAGTGTATCCAGACATGGTTAAAGCAAATCCTTTTGATTTAGTCTTATAATCTCAATTTCCAAGGAATAAGAATAATGGCTAATATTTTTAGAAAATTTACTCAGTGTATCAGAAACTACACTAAGCATCTTACCTCCATTACCTATGATTATTTGTAAGATGCTATCAGTAGGGACTTATTATATACACAAATATTGGGCAAGATCACACAGCTGTCTGTCTTAGATTTGAACCCAGACAGTCAGAGAAGAGAGCCTGGATTTTAAATCATTTCAATCTAGGGGCACCTGGGTGGTCCAGTTGGTTAAGCATCTGACTCGGTTTCCACTCAGGTCGTGATCTCAGAGTCTGAGATCGAGCCCCGAGTCTGCTTGGGTCTCTCTCTGCCCCTCCCTCACTCTCTTTTGCCCTCTCTCTCAAATAAATGAATAAATCTTTAAAAAGAATAAATCATTTCAACATAGAGTTCTGTATTTAATAGCATAGCTTTCATACCAGTAATTAATGTTTTTAACCAACAGGTAATGCTTTATTTTTCATATTATTATTGTTCATCACTATGGAAAACTCCATTTTATTGGCTTCATTTTGTTTTATCTCAAATATTCCTTTTATTTATGTAACAATTCATGAATATGTCCTCATTGGAAAATACTTAAGCAAAAGGCATAAAAGATCAAAGTCACCTCTCACTTCCCCATTCTGAGTTCCCATCTGAAAGACAACATATGTTAAAATTCTGTTGTAGGCCCTTCCAGTCCTGTTGTTAAGAACTAACACACATACACATAGAAATATTTTATGAAAACCCAATTGTACTATGCCCATTCTTCTAGTACCCCTTTAAATATTGAACACACACACATATGAACACACCCAGAAACATCATTTTCATATATTCATAATTATACTATATCCATTCTTCCAATATTGTTTTTTAATAATTATATATTTTACACTTTCCTTGTAAATCTTCCACATTTTTTTCAGGTGTTGTCCAACATTTCCTAATTTGGAAGCTACACATTTACGAATTCCTCACCTACTCAACAAATATATATAGGGTATCTTCACTTTTCTTTTGCTATTGTAAATTTGAAAGTGACATTCTAATACATATTACTACTGTACAAATTTCACCTTTTATTTCCTTTCTCCATTAACCCAATGAGTCACCAAGCCCATTTCATTTGCAAAAGTGGAAAACATAGTATTGTCAGATGATTCCTTATAGAACATATACTCTTTAATCCATACTTTAGAGCGACTCCTTTGGGTTTCTTTTTTCTTCCTTTTTTCTTTTTTTTTTTTTTTGATGATACAAATCATCCTAATGTATAACTAATATTTGATTCTGAGCTTTTATTTCTATGCGTAACAAAAGAATAGACTAATACCAGAGTCAACTGAAGACATTTAAATTAGACATTTTCACTGAAATCGATGTAATTTCTTAAGCCTGATACCGATTTTAAAATAACAAATGCCAAAAATATTTTAACCGATAGTTTAAAATATCATAGACTGTTATATATTCAATTACCCCCTTAATACCTTGAACAATGACCTCATTAAATTATAGAGTACTTTTCTCCAGTGGTTTTGTTCTGGTTTGTTTTGCAGTCTCCATCTCACAAAAGATACGTGGCCACAACTGTGCTTTCCTGTGGCACCATAATTCTATAGAGATATTTATAAAGTAAAGAACACATTTATACAAAAGAAATAAGATAGTGAAGGGTTGGAAGAAGATGCCATATAAGGAATGGCTGAAGGAAATGGTGATGGTTGGAGCACACAAGAAGATGGTCCAAGGAGAAGCATGACACCTAGGTTTAGACATTTGGGAAGTTGTCATAAAATAAAAATAAAAGAACAGAACGATTTTATGTTTCACGTAAGAATAACTAGACTAGGAATAATATGAGAAAAGATAAAATTAATATGTATTGGAGCTTCACTATGTACTCAGAACTGTCTGCTGCTTTACCAATATTTGGTATTGTCATGATTCTTTTGAGATTTTTTTCTTTTGTTCCTTTTCATCAGAGCACTTAGGGCCATGAAGTTAAAAAACACACTCAGATTCACACAGATAGTGAATGGTGATGCTGGAATTTGGTCTTGGACCTTCTCCAAAGCTAAAGTTCTTTCCTGACACCCTGATCCTTCTTGGTTTGGGCTCAATATAAAACAGAACTTTCTGACATCTAAAACTGCCCCAGCTGGTAAAGAAGTGGACTTCCCATTACTGAACTGTTACTGAGGTACTTGGGGGGAGATTCCTGCACTGTATGGAAAGTCACCCCTAATTGTGGTAGGTTCCTACAATCCTCAGAGACTGCAGTTAGTTCACTAAGTGCATCAGGAGGTCATAGTCCCCAGCACCCTATCCAACTGGTAGGAACTACATACATCAGCAGTTTGCTTCACAAGATTAGCAAATCATCACCTATTAGAGATCTGGTCCCTGCAGGATCTGGAAGCCTGTTCTGTACGTGGGAAACCCTGAAACAGAATGAGACTACTGTATTAGACACCAAAGGGAAGTGGGCTAGCCCCAAAGAAAAACTGTACCTACTTCACAGTTTTGACTAGGACCAGATTGCAAAACACCTGCCAGTTCTGGAATGGTTTTCATTTTCTGAGGTTGTAATTACCTAGTGAAATCAGGTCAAAATAGTGGAGACCCAGCAAGAATGAAAAAAATATTTTGTAATATCAGGGATTTTTGTTTTGACTTTTTTTGTAAACAACTCCTCAAATAGAACACACACACAAGATATTTCACAGTTCACATTGCTTTTGTCTATCAGTAATGACTGGTATTTCCCCCTTAGGTAAAATTATCAAAAAGCCATAAAATCTTCAGTTTAGTAACTAGTTCTTTTGAGTTGATAAAGTTTAACACCTGGATGGCTCAATCGGTTAAGCGTCTGCCTTTGGCTCAGGTCATGATCCTACCGGCTTGGGGTCTTGTCCCACATCAGGCTCCCTGCTCAGCGGGGAGTCTGCTTCTCCCTCTACCCCTCCCCCCTGCTCGTGATCTCTCTCTCTCTCTCTCAAATACATAAATAAATAATCTTTAAAAAATCTAACTGTAGACTTTAACACTAAATGTTCAGTGGTTAAGAATTTCATAGTTTGATTTTGTGCTATACTGACATAGATCTCTTTTTACTGGTTTTAAATGTATAGACCATTAATATCCTCCAGTGACTATTTTCAACATGTTATTAGATTGGTTCAAACAAGAGACTAATCTGGGGCACCTGGGTGGCTCAGTCAGTTAGGCATCTGACTCTTGATCTCAGCTCAGGTCTTAAGCTCAGGGTCATAAATCGTGGAGTCTACTGAAAAAAAAGGAGAGACTAATCAACCTTTGCTACATCTTTTATGATTTTATTGAATTTTAAATTTAATTAAATTTTAATTTAATTTTATTTACTTAAGTTCTGTTTTGCAAGGTTGAATAATCCTAGTTGCCCCAGTTTCTCATTATTGCACACGGGAGTCCTGCATTACCTTCAGTTTTGCTTTCATTGGCCCTCTTAATTACATATTCAAAGTAAAACGAGCAACACTGAGGTTGGGCCTCCCTTAGCTAATGAGATTGGACTAAATCATGGCCCAGGGTAAGTTGGTTTGCTAATTTCTTAGAATTAGTAGTGCTAGTCTAAAATCTTAAAGAGTGATGTAAAAGAGAAAATTAAGTAGTTTGCCTTTAGTTCTACTTGAGTTTGGGAACCTGGCATTAAAGAGGCCAACCAGAATCCAAATGAATATTAATTTAACAATTAATGAGCAGAAGACAGAATGGGGGGAGATCTTCAGAAAGACTATCAATGCATTTTTGTACTTTCTACCATTCTCCAAACTTTAATTTGTGAGGACATGTTTCATCACACTTTCAAATTAGCCTAGATTCTATAAATTTTTCTTTTTCATTAATTTTGCCTGCAAGGTATACAGCTGCCAAATATTTCATGTAATAATTTTATATCATCAATTCATGTATAAAGAAGAAAAATAGTATTCTTCCAATCCCAGCACATGCACACATATACAGGCATACACATATATCTAGTGATATAGCAAAAATGTTTTTGCAAAGACTATTAGCAATATATCATGTTGAAATTATTAGGTATAATAAAATAATGTTCTATTATTAATTTTATACTAACTCATAATAAAAGACTAATACTACATGTATGAAAAATAAAGTCATATTACCATCCTCAAATATGCAGGTGATTTTACCAATAGAAGCAGTATCAATATAAGTAGCATAATGCAAGAAACGTCATTACCATTCATTAAATCAACAAATATTTATTTTTTCCTAGATGCTCTGTTAGGTTATGGGAACATCTTGATGAATAAAACTGTTCCTGCAATTGAAAAGCTTACCTTCCAGCAGGGAAAGAGACATAAACAGATGATTTCTAAAATCATGTGTGATAGTGGTTCTCAAAGAGTGGTCTGCCGACCAGCATCATTAGCATCCCCTGGGAACTTAGACTTGCAAATTCTGTTTGCACTGCAGACCTACTGAATCAGTATCTCTGCACATGATTTTGATAAAGTTTGAGAATTACCTTGCTACGCTTTTTCTTAAAAAAGATTTTATTTATTTTAAAGAGAGAGTGAGCACAGGAGCGGGGAAAGGGGCAGAGGGGGAGGGAGAGGGAAAGGGAAAAGGAGAGAATCTCAAGCAGACTCTGCACTAAGCATGGAGCCCAACACGGGGCTTGATCTCATGACCCCGAGATCATGACCTGAGCCGAAACCAAGAGTCAGATGCTTAACTGACTGAGCTACCCAGGCGCCCCTGTATCTCACCTTGCTACACTTTTATGTAATCCATAGTGAGTAAAATTTATGATTACAGGTGCTGTTGCTTAGGGGACCTTTAAAAGTGTGACATAGGAAGTATCCAGTCTCTCAAAAAATGCTGCTCTATTTTCAGCTCCTCCCTCTGTCGAGATGAGGAACATAAGGGAATACAAGGGATGCAATAAAGTAGAAAATGGAGATACCCAATCAGAAGAATCCCTTCTAAGATGGGCACGTGATTGGAAGTAGGAAGCATATATTCCAGTGTGCTCCTTGAGGTAGTTACCTTTTATAAAATGAGTGGACTTTGGGGACTTTCAGCAGTGCATAGGTGGACTGATTCTAAATACCTTCTGAGGCACAAAATACCAACAAGAACTGTTCTGTCTCACAACAAGACAGACAGAGACCACAGATGGTGATGGTGCAGATGCCCCAGGGAGAAGGCCCGGCACCTAAGTGTCAAGTCAGACTAAAGCCAATAGTCCCTGGAGGCTACAAATGGACCCTGACAGGAGCAGACACCTATTGTGAACCAGGCTTTGCTCACCTGATGGTAGATGCAGATCCTCAGCGTAATATGGAAGGACTGGAACAGAAAATACTGCACCATTTTGGACCGAGTCACACTTCTTCAGACCAGGAAGCACACATTACAGCCCACAAATGTCCAACAATTGGCAAAGAAATGTCATCCTTCAATAATGGTTTGATAGAGAATTAGAAAGGATAACTGAAATACTTGTTGTCTGGTTGGCCTCTTTCATTCCAGTTTCCCAAACTCAAGTGAAACTAAAGACACGAAGGGCAGGCTTACACACCTTCCTAAGTGTGAGCTTATACTCAGGATGAGGGAGGACTGGGAGAGGGTTCCATTATTTTTTTTAAAGATTTTATTATTTATTTATTTGAGAGAGAGAATGAAAGAGAGAGAGAGAGAGCACAAGTGGGGGAGGAGCAGAAGGAGAGGGAGAAGCAGACTCCTTGCTGAGCAGGGAGCCCAATGCGGGGCTCGATCCCGGGACCCTGAGATCATGACCTGAGCTGAAGGCAGACGCCTAACTGACTGAGCCACCCAGGCGCCCCCAAGGATCTCCATCAGATGGATTCCTCAGCTGTTCCAAAGGATCTGAGGAAGAGGTGGGGGAGGATACGAGAGTGACTGGACAATCCTTCCCCCACGGGGAGCATATTGGGATAACAATACTTTTCTCATCTTCTCCCACAGCGCTTCAACTTTCTTTTTTCCTACCAGATGCAGTAGTAAACCAGGGCTGTCGCTGCGGGTACTGGAAGGAGGGATGATCCCTAAGTAAGAAACTGGAGCTCTACCTTTTAAAACTTACGTTGGAATTCCTAGGGCCTGATGAGGTGAACTGTGCCTTTATCCCATCTGGCAAAACTGGGTTGACATCAATGCGGCTGTATTACCTAGTGGTCATGATAGCCCACTAGTTCTATCCTGACTCTCCATGACCAGAAGTGGACTGAGCAGGAGGCACTGGCTGGACTAGTATGGCTACCGCAATCTGGACTGGCATAGAGCCTGAACCAAAGGTGAAAACATTCAGATTTAATGTACAGAAGGAAGAAGAGTCACTAAAGGTAGAATATTCAATGAGGAAAATCCAATATTGTCTTGCTTCCTCAAAAGGCTCATAGCAAGAGATGATATCATCTCTTAATTTAATTATGTCAAATATCTGAAAGGGTGAAGTCACTTCTGCTTTTGGAATACTCCACATCAATAGGGCAAAGAATAAAGAACTGGAAACCCAGAGGATATGCAACTATGCTTAAGGGATTTCAATGGAGTTATAGAGTTATGACATTTGTGTGTGTGTTTGTGTGTGTGTGTGTGTGTGTGCACATGCATGCATGTGTGTTCAAATGACAACTCTACACCAGAGGATAAGATATATATTGGGTCCTTGGATCTGGTTTTAATGAGTAGCTACAAGATATAACATCAGTGAGGACAATTCTTGGCAAAACTTGGGCAAGTCCCTTAAGCCTTTTTTGATTTAGTTAATTGGGATCGTCTCTACTTGGTCTGCCAACTTCAGCAATGTTGTTGTGAGGCTCAAGTAACACAATGACAACGCAATTTATAAACTGAAAAGTTCCATGTAAAAGTAAGATCTTAATATTCTGTACCTTTGGCGGTGCATCTCTCATTTGCTTTTCCCAGTAGGAAAGCTCTCTGGAACCCTAAAAAAGGCCTCACCTACATGCATTTGAAGAAGCTTGCATTCTTTGACCTCATTTGTTTATACTTCTCAGTGGGATTTGATTTGAAGGAAAAGTTCTGCTGCTATAATTTTTTTTAAACATTCTTTAAAACATTCTGGACCAAAATGTGGCATATGATTAATACTTACGTAACTCTCTTTTTAACCTAAATCCTCTTCTTTCGGCATATGTCTTCCATATATTGTGGCTTTTTTCTGCAATAGGCTTCATTTAATCAATTTTATCCTATGTCTATATTGAAATATAGTATTAAGTGGCCTCATTCATTTATTAAAATGCATTTATTTAATACATATTTATTAGGTTCTATCCATATATGATACACAGTCTATGAGGCTTCTAGAGAAACAAGAAGAATCGGTCCCTGCTTTAAAGGGGCTCAGACTCTTGTGAAGAGAAAACTACTCAGAGAAATACATGGAGATTTTTCCTTAGTGGAATAGAAACAAAGTGCAGTGGGGCCTGGGAGGAATAATCAAACGCCCCCAGGTCAGCCAGGAGAGAGAGAGCAATCCAGGCAAAGGAGACACCACGTGTGTGGGAAATTCTAGAAACTGCAGGACCAAGAGGGTGAAGAGTAAAAGTCTGGGCGTGGAGGTAGGAAGAAGGGATACGGCATAGAAAAGGGCAAAACTAGACCAGAGGAGAAAGCTGCAGACACAATGGCCTTTTGTGCTAAGCAGAAGATTTTAGATTTCATTCGGCATCTAGGCAGAGCTATAGGAGAATTTTGAACATGATAGAGATTCCTTCCCAACCTATTTGGGTTTTAATATGTATAATATAAATGAATATCTTATATGTGAGATCATATTTGTTTTCACTCACAAAAGTGTGTGTCGAATGGCTGGCTGGCTGGCTGGATGGATAGCTGGATGGATGGTTGGATGGATGGATGGATGGATGGATGGGTGGGTGGATGGATAGCTGGATGGATGTTGTTCTCCAGATCTCAAACCTGTTCCATGACCACAGGATAAAGTGCTAATTACTTTGACTATGCAACTCCATTCACCATAGCATTAAAAGAAAATAGGAATAAATTTAATCAGGAGATGAAAGATCTGTACCCTAAAAACAATAAGACCTTGGTAAAAGAAATTGAAGACACAAATAAATGGAAAGAGACCCTGTGTTCATGGATCAGAAGAATTAATATTGTGAAAATGTCCATAGTAGAAGAAAACACAAGTGTTGGTAAGGATATGGAGAAAAAGGAACGCTTGGGCACTGTTGGTGGGAATGTAAATCAGTGCAACCATATGGAAAACAGTATGGAGTTTCTTCCAAAAGTTAAAAATGGAACTACCATGTGACCCAGCAATTCCACTTCTGGATATCTGTCCACAGGAAATGAAGACACTAACTTGAAAAGATACATGCACTCTCATGTTCAATGCAGCATTATTGACAATAACCAAGATACGGAAACATCCTAAGTGTCAATGGATGGTCATAGATACAGATACAGATTGGTGGTTGCCAGAGGCGAGGTAGGGGGTGGAAAAACAGGTGAAAGGGGTCAAAGGGTACAAACTTCCAGTTCTAAAATAAAGAAGTCATGGGTATGTAATATACAGCATGACAACTATAGTTAATAATATTCTATTGCATGGGATGTCTGGGTGGCTCAGTCAGTTAAGCGTCTGCCTTGGGCTCAGGTCACGATCCCAGGGTCCTGGGATTGAGTCCCGCATCAGGCTCCTTGCTCAGCAGGGAGCTTGCTTCTCCTTCTGCCTGTGTTCCCCCCACCCCAATAAATAAATAAATAAAATCTTTAAAAAAAATAAAAATAATATTCTATTACACATTTGAAAGTTGCTAAGAGAGTAAATTTTAAGTGTTCTCACCACAAATAATAAATAGTAATTATGTGAGATGATGGAAATTTTAACTAAGCCTTTGTGGTAATCATTTTGCAATATGTAAGTGTATCACATCAATTTGCTGTACACCTTAAACTAACACAATGTTATATGTCAATCATATATCAGTGAAGCTGGGAAAAATTGTGCATCTTAAAAAATTCATGAGAACTTGACATTCTAAAGCATAGGATAATTAGCAATAACATTTCAGTTATTTACCAGATGATAAAATTCAGGTTTTAGGAATTTGTGTCCTATTTCTCTTATGCCTTAAGATGCCGTTATACCCCACCACAAAACACACACACACACACACACACACACACACACACACACACAATGACTTGTGCCCAGAGGTTATGCTGTTCAACTTGCAAAGCACAGACCTGCTCCTTGGCTCTGCACTGGGGTAAAGGCCTCTGCCAAGGTGGCTTTGCCCTCCTGTTACTCTGACCACAGTGAGGCTTTCTCATCCATCCAGTAACTTTCTGTTATAATTGCATCATCCCTTCCTTTCTTTGTGTTCAAGGATCTGGCCGCTGATCACCATCTGTAAGGAAAAAGCTTCATTTTTCCATTATTATACACACAGCCCCGTCCCTTTCTTCTTTTTTTTTTTCAACATATCCTCTCACTCCCCCTCACCCTTTTTCTCACTCTTACTGTCTCTTCTTTTATCACAGTTCCTTTTTGCCTGACAGTGTCTCATAAAATTCACTGGGGTTAAATCCTTTGATGATTCTTCTTCAAGTGCTTTCTCTGCCCAAATTGTATGACATTTTTGTTTTAGATTTGTTTTACATTTTCACTGGATTCAAAATCTAGGGAATTTTTCACATTGCTTTTCTCATACTCAGTGTTTTTCCTGCCCATTTTAATTGCCTGATCATTGAACAAATCTTCTTCATTTAGGCCTTTCTAAATCCATCTGGCATGTGCCTTCCGTGGAACAAAAGTGAACATTGGAGAAATTAGATCACTAGAAACCGCTTGCTACTGATGGCAATGATGATAAACTGGGAGACATATTTCATATTCATATTTTATGTTTTCTTGGGCTTCCTAAATTCTATTTTTCATTTGTCCAACATAAATAAAGAGTTCTCTGATATTATCAATGTTTGCATTGATTTGGCTTGTCTGAGATGTTTGATTAGTTGGTTGGTTGCCCATCCTTTATTAGTTTTTAAAACCTGTATAATAAATCCATACAACTGAATTTATTTTTTTTAATATGACCTAAGACAAATTACTTAGCTTCCCTGAGCCTTAGTTTTCTCATTTGGAAATGGCAAATAAGATCTAGTTCACCGATATTTGGGAAGGACTAAATCAAAGGCATTGTACAAAGCACCAAGCTTACTGCTTGGAATATCTTAAGTGTTCAGTAATTGTTAGTTTCCTTCTGTCTTCTTTTTCAATAAGATTATTTTTTTTAAATATAGAACATTTAGATTCTAAGAATGTGCTTTTATCACTATCTTCAAATTACTCTCATAGGTAGCTTTATGATTATGTTAATAATATTTATCTTTTAAAATGACTGGCATTGAGAAAAACACAGGATTTTAAAATTAATTTTGAGTCTATCAGGTTTCTTTTTTAACACATAGTTATCAAAGGCCCAGATGCACACCATATGAGTTGATGAAAATGTACATAGGAAGTTGTGATAAAAGCTTTTCTTTTTAGTCTATCATATCTTAAATTCAAGGTTACTTTTATACAGCTGGTATATATTAAATATAATATTTTCAGCTATATCAAGAATGGTTGGTCTAAAAAGTATGGAAAAGTTGAAGAGAGGATTGGAAACATTTCTTCCTGGGACACAGTGAAGTTGGGATGGAATCTTTCTAGAGCATTTCTAGAGCATCTCATCAATATGGACAAGACATCACAATTTGAGAAAAAAAATATTTGGAGAATTACATTTTCCCCAAAATGTAGACTTTTGCTCATCTACAGTCTCTTTTAAAATAAATAAATGAGTAAAAATTCATCATGTCCTGGCAACACGGCATATACTGGTAACAGTGCCATTGGAAAAAGTGCATCTCTAAAAATACTTGAGAAGGTAGAACTTAAAAGAGACCTCAAATGAGAAAGAGATATAAGTTAATAAGAGCAAGGGAAGGTATTGTGGCAAACACTATTCTCTCCATATCTATCAGCCATTCCCTCTAATCCCTTTTCTAACAGAACCCTAATTTGTCTCACTTGGCAATGGACTCAGCCCCAAGTGATGATATGTGATTGTTTCAGGGAAGCCAATCATTAAAATTTTGCCTCTTCCCCAGCTGTTCTTGAGCTAGTGGTGGCATAGTTAGAGCAATGAGACATGAGGGGAAGTCTGCTGGGGAGCTTTGGCAAAGCTTTTCTTATAAAAAGGCATGGGAAAGAACATTCTGAAACTGGCCCAACCCCTCTTTTCTTGCTTTGAACATAAGGCCTGAAGTTCTTGCAGAAAATCTTGCAGGCATCAGGTTGCAAATATAAAGTGAAGAATTAACACACAGAGGTTGATAGAACAAAAAATAAAAATGATCTGGGTCACTGATAACATGTTTAAGGCCCTGGACCAACCCTGAAAGTATGCATCTTCAGATTTCTTAAGGCACAATAAATGTTCTTACGGTTTAAACCACTGTTGTTCAAATATGCTATTGCTTAAAAGCAACAGAATTCCTGAATGACACAAGAGTTCTCTTTTTGCTTTGTGGTTTGTTATTACAGTTGTTGCTGCTTGTGGTCTTTGGTTTTGTGTGTTTTTTTATACAATGTAACATAAGCACAACTGTTCAAAAAATGAAAAATTCAGACAGCCCTAACATCCAAAAATTGGAAGCAACCCAAATAGTCATTGACAAGTGAATAAGAAATTGTAGTACATCTGTACAGTAGAATACCACTTGGCAACAAAAAAGAATGAACTATTGATACATATAATGTGGATACACTTAAAATCATTATGCTGGTGAAAGAAGTGAGACATAAAAGACATACATATATGAGTCAATTCATGGGAAACTCTAGAATAGTAAAAACTTACCTGTAATTTGCTTAGACATCAAGAAATAAACATAACTATGTTTAATAAGAAAAGAGAAGTTTTTTTTTTTCTTAAATACCATCCAGGGACATAAATGGACTGGTGCAGTCTGTGCCAACAGAGCTCTCTCCTGGCTTTATTACAGTCCATGGTCTCCTCTTGTAATCCTCGGCTCTCTATGTCAGTAGTGCATATTGTTTTAAGTTTTAACTTTAAAAGAATGATATGGCTACAGGAAGATTAAAAAATACTACAGAGAGGTTCTACGGACTCTTCATCCAGTTCCCCCTATGGGTACATTGTATAGAACTATAGTTTAACATTAAAACCAGGAAACTGACATCGGTTTGTGTCACAATGTGTGTATACAGTTCTATGACCTTTTATCATGTCATGGTGGATACACATTTCAACTTTACTTTTAAAAATTTACCTAGTAGAGTGATGTTCTACATTTGATATCCACATATAATATGTACATCTCATGAACTAGCAGAACTATTCCATCACAGTGATGATCTCTGCTTCATAGTCATAGGAACTCCCCACACCCCAGGGTCCTAGCCCTTGGAATCCACTAATCTGATCCTCATCTCCACAATTTTGTTATTTTGAGAATGTTATATAAACGGAGTCATACAGCATGTGACCTTTGAGGTTATTTTTTTGCACTCAGCCTACTGCCCTTGATCCAACAGAGCTGTTGTATGTATCAGCTGTTCATTCCTTTTTATTCCATGTAATCCATGGTATGGGTGTAAAACAGTTTAACCACTCAATGATTGATGGATATTTTGGTTGTTTCAAGTTTTAGAATATTACAAATAAAAGTTCTATGAACATTCTTGTATAGGTTTTTGGTGGACCTAAATTTTTGTTTCTTTGGGATAAATGCCCGGTAATGAATGCAATTGCTGGGTTGTAGTGGTGTATGTTTCATCTTCTAAGAAACTGCCACAGTCTTTTCCAGAGAGTCTGTATCATTTTACATTCCCACCAGAGATGTACGAGAGGGCCAGTTTCTCCACATCCTTGCTAGCATTTGACATGGCCACTATTTTTTTTTTTATTTTATCAGTTCTAATAGGTGTGTAATAACTAGCAACATTAAACATCTTTTCATGCGCTTATTTGCCATTTGTGTATCCTCTTTGATCAAATGTCTCAAGTCTTTTGCCAATTTTCTAATTGAACTGTTTCTTTTTTTATTCTTAAATTTTGGGAGTCCTTTATATGTTCTGACACAAACCTTTTTTTTCACATGTGTGGTTTGCCAATATTTTCCCCTAGTCCACAGCTTATCTCTTCATCCTTATTAAACAGGGTCTTTCACAGAGCAAAAGTTTTTTTAAAGTTTTGATGAAGTCCAATTTACAAATTTATTTTTAGTATAATAAGCTATCAGTTTAATATATACATGCGCTTTTGTTGAAGCAATAACTCTCTTCCCTTTCTGGGTGCTTCTCAAGTGCCTACTTTGTAAATAAATGAAACAATCTAAACCTAGCCTAACATGGACTAATCTCCTAAGTAACCGGGTTACTTATATAAGTATTACCCAAATTAACTGTGTTATCATTTAACCCTTAATAAATTAAACACCCATAAGTTTGTTATCTTTTCTGAAAATCAGAAAACTACCAAAACCAGAATCAGTAATCAAAAATTGAAAATTGATTTATTTTTACTGTAGAAAATGTCATACTACACACAAGAAAAATGAAAATTTATTAGTAATATACTTTATGTGATTTGCAAAATTACAACATCAAATCAATTAATGAATACTTTTCTCAGTACATTTTTAAATAACGATTTTATGGTAATCTCAAATCTCTCTGAGGTGAATCATTTTTCATGGTAAAATTATTTTTTATATCATCATTATCTAAAAAACAATGAATATGTTCAATCATGTTTCTTCTTACATGATTTTTTCAGTTCGTATTTCAGAAATCTAGGTCTCCAGTTAGCAAAATCATCAAGACATCTATTCTGTTCAACGGCTAAGACACGATTCACCTGAGACACTTTTAACTGAGCCTGTTCCACCAAATCTCCACACAAAGCATGCTTCTTACAAGCCCTTTAGAACTCATCTTATGCCTAATGGCTGTGGTATGTACCTAATTGTCCTATATATTCACTTCAAGACGATCTGCTCTTGCCAGTGAGTGCCCTAGGAACAGGCACTGCTCCAAGAATAAGCAAGGTAAGGAAACACCTCTGCAGCGCAGGATGTTCTCAAGGAGACCCTTCCTGAGGTATGACCAGTAAGCCTGTTCCAGTAAGTTTACTCAGTGTTTGTTTTCTCTTCCAGCTGAGTTAGCTCTTGACATTAGAGGAGTCTTTCTGAGGCATCAAATCCTTGATGAACCTGATTATGGCAAAACTAGGGTTTTCAGAAAAATTAGTGTAAAGGATGGTTGCTAAGCAAGACAGCCATAAGGTCTACCTTATCCTGTACCCAAGGCCATTAATGAGTAGGCAATGCAAAGGCAAGGTCCCTTAAGGGAAGTGTGATCCCAGACTCTCTTCTAGAGGGATCAAGAGTTAGCTCTATTATAAACCTTTAGGGAAAAGTAAACCTTGAGGAAGCTGACAGGTTGGGTGCTCGCTTCGGCAGCACATATACTAAAATTGGAAGCTGACAGGTGGAAGTCTAGTTTTGCCTGGGGGACAGGGGAAGCAGGAAGGGCAATCTTCTAAGAAATAAGTATGTCTAGCTTCAGTGTAGGCTACAAATTTCCAGAGGTGAACTGCTCAATATGCAGTCAAGAAAAGCACTGAGGACAGTCAATCTGAAATGCAAGAATTTTTGGAAAGAGCTTGGGCAGCCAGTCACCTCTGGACTCTATTTCTTGACTACTCTTAATGAAAAGACTCCAAGAAATACCACTTCATAACAAAAATCCATACCCAAATTCTTTAGGAAGAATCTTAGATTAGGTGACCTCTAAGCCCCCATCTAACCCAAAGATTATGATTCTAAGATATTAAATATTGACAGACAAATAATGTGGACTCAATAAATATTTGCTGGAATTGAACTGAGTTGAATTCAGGAAGTAAAAGGGTCTATATTTTATGACGGCAGGTTATCTAATTCCCACAGTCAAACAGCTGTATGAACTTCCTTTCCTTTGAAAGTCTTACATTTGTTCACCACATTTCCCTGCTAAAATCTGCGAGGTAGAGCTTATCTTAATACCATATTTTAGAGGTCAAATTGCCTTCAATGGTTTATTTTAGAGTGTCCTTTCTCCAGTATTATTATGTCCCAACATAGAGTTTTCTTATCTCTTATCTAAAAATAAATTACCTGAACTTGATTGCATATAGGATCATGGACTAATGAACATGGATTTTTGCTTAACAGGTACTCAATTTTTTCTAGCAAAGATACTTTCTGATTTATGATCCTTAATGACCTAGTTATTTGAAAAAACCATGGAAGGTATCAATGAGTTTTCTTCAATTGGTTAAAATATCATACATTTCTTTCACCAGTTCAGACATCTTTGTCTTTGATCCTGATTCACAGAATTTAGTGAGGAGGTGGAAAAGAGGATTGTTATAGAAGATGAATCAACAACACGATGGACAAAGGATCATAGAAGTAATGAAAAGATTTTTTAACTTCAAAAAATAAGTCAGAAAATGTGAGAATCTTTGGATAGGGAAATGAAATCTTACTTTAGCAGAAATTTATCTGTCTAGTACATACAATATATTCTTATGAGAGGAACCATATTTATTTATGATCATGAACCCAATGATAATATTCTATATAATAGTTTCCTGAAGTAAACTCAACAATGCACTTGGTATTCACAGTTACTTAAGAATTTAACCCAAAAAACTAAGTAATTAACATACAGTATATATTCCTATGTCATAAAAATTATTTTATATACCTATTTTATTTTATCAACTTTAAATTCACAAGGCAATCTAGATATTATGAAAATTGGTTATACAAAAAATATTATCAGGATCCAGAAATGGCTTTGTATGGTTTTCCATGACTTAATATTTTTTAAGAAATCAACTGAGCATAAAATTGTTATTTTGAGTTTTTATAATATGAAGACAGAAGGCATTATTATTAACAGATTAGGCAATCCATTTGTTCTAGCATGTTTATTGTAATTCAATAAAAACATACTTATTGACTTGCTAATTTTTACTAAACTAATTTAGAACTTGATCTGACCTCCTCTACTCAACGACTGTAACTGTGCTATAACCTAATTAGGAAAACCTCAAGAGACAATGGTTGTTTCTTACAATTAAATATAAAGTGAGAATCTAGTTTTACTTTATCAGTTCACAGTTTGTTTTTATTCATTTACCTGGAAGAAGACTGAAAATACTTTAACAGTTATCCTGTTATATATAATCAAAACAGAGAAAAGGTCTGTTACCTATACGATTTTTTGACTGGCATATACAGGAAGATGCTACGTTAAAATACATTGTGTTGCAAGTGATTTGTCTAAACCTGGAATGTCTTTTCTCAGAAACAATGTTGTGAATGGTGTTCAGAAACCCTGCTAGTTCATGAGATGTACATATCATATGTGGATATCAAATGTAGAACATCACTCTACTTGGTAAATTTTTTAAAAGTAAAGTTGAAATGTAATTTCATATTTAAGTTCTGCTTGAGATAAATCTAGTTTTATTAGAGGATGTTGATCGGGGGTACTAAATTTGTGGCAATTCTAAAAAGCACTCTAGGGCACTGTCTTTTCAAATATAAAATGTAAAATAGTTATTTAATAAATTATTTACTTTTTTCTAGTTATAATATGTCTTTACTGTGGAGGATTTGAAAATATGAAAGCAGAAAGGAAAAAGAAATCACCTGAAAATCCACTACTTATATATAACCTTTCTTATCCTGTTGATACAGTTATCTATTGCTGTGTAACAAATCCCCCCCCAAAAAAAAACCTTAAAGGCCTTAAGTTAAGAAACATATTTTATCTCATAGTTTCTGAAGGTCAGAAATCCAGAAATGGTTTGCCTGGGTGATTCTTGCTCAGATTCTCTCATGATGTTGGAATCAAGCTGATGGCCAGGGTGCCGTCATCATAAGAAGACTCAATTGGGAAAAAAGGATTTGCTTCCAAGTTCACTCACATGGTTGGCAGGCCTCAGTTCTTCTTGGCTGTTGCCCGGAGACAGCACTTCCTTACCATGTTGGCCTCTCCACAGAGCTGCTCACAACATGGCAGCTTGCCTAAGCAAGTGATCTAAGAGACAGATCCAAAACCCTAGACAGAAGTCACACAGTCTTTTATAACCTAAGCTCGGAACTGACATACCATCACCTGTGCCATATAGACGGACCCTGGAACAATGTGGGAAGGGACTACGCAAGGGTGTGACTACCAAGAGGTAGAGATGATTGAGGGCCAGTTTGAGGGGTATTGCAATGGTACATTTCTTCCTGGTCTTTTTTTTTTTTTGATACATTTTTATATACTATTGTCCCACCATATAACAAAAGCATTTTATATGTTATTAAAACATCCTTTGATAATTATTTTAGTTGTTAGACGATATTATATATTGTTGACTATAATCACTTCTAAATATGCACTGTTGTAAATAATTCTATGATAAACAGCTTTTGCATGAAGCTTTTCCATCTGCATTTCAGATAATTTCTTTTGGATTGCAATCTAGCTAAGGGACTAATTTAAAAAGCTGTAACACAAGTTGCCAAATTGCTTTCCAATTGGATCGTATCAATTTAACTCACAGAGGGGTTTAAGAGTATTTCACTGCTCCTTTATCTGGGGACTTCAAGGTTTTAAAAGCTAATAGAACTAGTTTTTAATTTTTTTCCTATTTTCATGTTAGTTTCCCCATTTCTTGATTTCTTACATTACTAGCTCTGCTCCTAAGCATAGCAACCCTGATTGTGTGTGTGTGTGTGTGTGTGTGCGCGCGCGCGTGTGTGTAATGTGTGTGTGTGTTTTCTGGGAAGAGTGGGAGAAAGAAAAAGAGAGAGACAGAATTAGTGAGGAACATTTTCCTGAGTTAAACGAAAAAGAGTCAGAAGAGGGAGGAAAGGAAAGAATTTAGAGAGGAGGTAATGTGTAACTGAGAAAGTATGGCCTAAGACTATATTTACTGAACTGGGAGTGGTGTTAGCAAGGGAGGGATAGCAAGGAACCAGCGTGCCTTGATAGGGCAGAAAAAGGCAACTGGCATGGGGCAAAGATTGGAGAATGCAAGATCCTATGACTGTCCCTAGGGGACCCTATGGGGCCAGGGTAACTGCCTTCCTCCTCTGAGAGTCAGAGGGGGTGCTGAGAGAGGAAAACATGTGAATCTCTCCTTAAACTGGGAACATTTATGTTCTCTTCCTTTTTTTTTTTTTTTCAGTTCCTGTCTATTATGAAACTATTTTCCTGTGGTGAAATCAGGACAAATTAGAAATAATCTTTTTATAAAAGTGCCTTCTGTACATAAGAGTTAACATGAGATAATTCAGGGAACTGCCTCATACTTCCGCGCAGTCCTTAAACCCATGATAGAACCAAATTTTTACCACAACTTCATGGTTTTCCCCAAAGATTGTAAGTTTTCTGAGGCTGCTATGTGGTAAATTAAAAATTTTGGATTGAAATATGTATAAAGAGAGAGAGGTAAACCAAGAAACAGACTCTTCACTATAGAGAACAAACTGATGGTCATCAGAGGGGAGGTGGGGGGGGTGGGTGAAACAGGTGATGGGGATTAAGGAGGGCACCTGTTGTGATGAGTGCAGGGTGTCATATGGGAGTGTTGCATCACTATATTGTATACCTGAAACTGATATTACACTGATATTTAAATAGAAACTTAAAAAAATAAAAGATGTATTCTTAGATTTGTTTTTTAAGTTATCATCACAAACAAAAAATAAACAATAACTTGTTAGTGTAGCCTTAAGAAATATTTTCTCTGGTCTCATTGTATCCTGGATATACCTCTACCTTATGCTGCATTGAAATTCATGTTTTATTGAAATAATCCGCTTGCATATCTTCTAGCCCTCACTAGAGTGTATGTTCTGGGCAGGGACCTAATCTTATACATCTTTAATTCTTGGAATACCTACCACAGTGCTTAGTATATAAATATTTGTTGAGCCATTAAATAATGCAGTCGGGAATTGGAATGCCAGATTGAATATACTTTTATATCTATCTGCTAAGTTCTGAAAAAATAATGAAAATCTTCAGTTATAACTATTTTAGCCAGATGATTGGGTACAAAGTAGACTAAAAGATCAGCGGAAAATGATACACAGCTAAAAATATATCTGACAATGTTCTGAGAGAATATATTTAACATCTAAAATACAGTTGTCTGGGGCATGACGTTCATTCATTCATTCCAAGGAAGATGATTAAATATCTCATATTTGCTAGACGTATTTGCTCTATCGGACTATAGGGCTTAAGATTCAACTCCACTGGCTACAGGGAAACTTGGCCTAATTCTAAGTGACATGTGTTTCAGATGTGTTCTAGAAAGCAGTGAGGAGGATGAACTGGAACAAAGAGAAACTGAAAGTAGGGAAGGTGATTAGAAAGTTATCAAGAATGACCAAGTGGGAAGTGATGAAGATTTGAAGTAAAGCAACACCATGGGGGTAGATGGAAGGCAATGGGAGGTGAAAGAGGTAAGAATGAACGAAAGCTAATGCAGGGATTGTGAGAATGTGGAGGAGGTAGCACATGTGACTTGGGTCTTCTTGGCTTCAGTAACAGGTTGGGTTGAGGGACTATTAATTGTTACACAGGTGGCATGAGGAGTAGCTGGCCAAGGAGAAAGGAGGGCAAATTGGTACCTTTTCACAATTCATATGGCGCTATCAATAAGCAATTGATTAAACACATCTGGCGCTTAGGAGAGAAATATCTGTGGGGAATTTTGGAAGTTGTCATTGTGAGGATGGTGATGTAGATGGTAAAGGGAGGAAAAAGAAGGAGGAAAAGAAAGAGAAAGATATAGAAGGAAAGTGAGCAGAAAGAGGAGAAGCAGAAGGGAAGGGGAAGAAGGTAGGTGTTTGAACTTTTATATGATTTGTTACAATTAACCACTTCAATACATTCTTTTGGTAAACTACTATGGTTACTAGAGCCATATGGTTATTAAACCAAAATAAAAATCTACACTGATGCAAGTTCTTGATTTAGTTCATTTTTGCTCATAGCTTTAAAAAAAATCAATGTTGTATTTTGTTTCACAGCCTTGTGTTAGCCTTTATTTCTTGAGTGTAGTGAAGACAAGCTGCTACTGAGATTATGGGTTTCGCCCCCTAGGAGTCCCTGAAGATCATTAACCCTGAAAAACATCATAAACCGTGGTTTGTGTTAGCACCTCTTGCCATCAGTTTTTCTATAATGAACACTTGCAATCAACAGTGATGAACCTCTTTACACTATTGAAGAAATCTTGCAGACTTTAATTGACTTTCAAGAGAAACAAGTCATCAGACTTTTTTTTCCTCCGGTGTATTAGAGTGGACATGACATGACAGTTAACCATCTTTAATACTGTACTGACATCCAAAGGTATTGCCGTCACTAAGCCGTATCGGTTTCAATGGATGTGAAGAAAATGTAAAGAGACGGGGGGGGGGGTGACAAAAATGTCTTTTGTGGAGTGCGAGCAAGGAGGATGATTGGATGTCTAGAAATATGAAATAGTTCAATAATAATTATCAGTTTACTAATGAGCTGTATAATCTTGCTGTCATCTCTGGATCTTTGCTTTATGATTGGTAAAATGAAGGGACTGGACAAGAGTATTTTGAAGTTTCCTTCAGTTCTAAAATTTCACCATAACTCAGAGACATACAAACTCTAACACTAATTTAATAGTAGAAACATCATCAAGCAAAGGACTCTTGCATCAAGCAACTCAATATATTTAAATCAATGTGTCAGGAAGTAAATATCAGGGATTTGACAATTTGGCTATGCTTACTATTATGGAGATAGACCACTTCTCAGAAAAATCTAGGTACTATTAATTTGAGCCATATGAAATTATTATTTGCGTGGCTCCAAGCTGATCAGATATAGTTTACTATGAGTCAACTTAATACGATTATTTCCAGTGAATGCCTTACCAGCATAAGCAAGCTGTTACATTTTTAAAAAATTAGTTATTTTCTGGAAAACACAAATTTGGTACTCAAGTCTCCTTAAAAAAATAGGTCCAGTATATATAAATTGTACCACCACAGTGTTGTGTGAAAAAGATGGAGTCCTCATTGCTTGATGGAGGTTTTGGGTCAGCATTAGAATTCTTTATCCAGTCGTTGTCCTTTTTCTATATTCATTTGGATAAAGCCTTCCTTGGCAAGACTTTATCCCATGGTAACTGATCTTTGTCTTTGCAGCAGTATTAACCAGAACTGGAACCTGACATCAACTGTCTTTCCAGCAATTTATAAAGATGCTCACAGCCAACCTCTTAGCAGAGATATGCTGTGTTTATATGTTTCAAGAGTAGATATACTAACAAAGAACGAGGTTAAATTGGAGAGAGAATTAAAAGTCTGTTATTGGCTCTAGCACATGGGTGGCCCCTGTAGGGGAGGCTCCATCTTTTCTATCAGCAGCCTACCGGAAGCAAGGGAAGGGGAAGGGGTGATTGAAACCTGCAGTCCCACAGCTGATTTGAAAAGGCTTTATCTGAAGGCTGGCAGATGTGGGGTATTTATTTATTTTTTTCTGAGGATGAGATGACTAGAGAATCCGGGTAGAAGTATGAATTCATGAACACATATTTGTTGCTTTAGGATTCAGGTAAATTTAGGGTATATGTTATAAAAATACAAATGAAAAGTATAGTTTGTGATTTTTTTTTTTTTTAAGAAAGTTAGGAAAGCTCATTAAGATTTATGGTAGGTCCCAAATTTTGTAGTCCCGAAGCTTAACGACAGATGGTGGTGTAACTCCACCAATTTTGCAACCTCTACATTCAATTTGACTTTGTAACATAGATTACCCTTGATTTGACTTCCGTGAAACTAGAATTTTCTCTTTCTCCTAAAATGTGCCTGGGAGGAGAGTGGTGATAGGAGAATGTCTAAAAGGAGTCTGTTTATTTGCTCATGTTCAGAAACCTGTAGAGAACGGGAAAAACAGGACTCTGAGATGTGCCCGTTCCAGAGTGTGAAAGGAAAAAATATTTAACCTGGCATTTAAAGAAGACTTTTGTTTCAAGCTATTTGAAGTGAGTAATACAACTTTGAAGATGGTATCTCTAAGAGGAAAAATATAATTTAATAAAATGTGTCCCTTTCCCTTTCTCCCAGCGATCTCTCCAGTCTAATTTAAGTATTAGTCGCAATTACACGAGTGAAAGGGCTCTGAAGGAAAAAAAATGTAATTGTTGTTTAACTGAAAGTTTTGGGGAAAACAGATCTAAATGTCTGAATAATTATATTTTTATAACAAATAACTAAAAATTTAAGCAGTTCACTCCGAGAAGCATTGAACCAAAATTTCTTACACGTGTCACTCGCGTACGTTGCTCCCCTCATCCTGGCCTCAGTTAGTTTCATTTGGGAAGGGTTATTTCGCGCAAGATGCGCTGGCAGAGACCATCTCAAACGAATTTATCTTTCTCCTAGACCGTAATAGGGCAGTGGCTTGGAATTTGTTGATTAGCGGTTTCATCATAAAACAACAACAACAACAACAAAAAACTTGAAATCAAATAAATTTTCGTGAGAGAACTTCGAGGTCCAGTTAGTGAAACTCCTCAATTACCTAGCAGCCCCGTTTAACTTTCCCCCGGAACCTTTCTAAATGACTTTTGCAGCCCCACGTGCTGCAAAGGAGACTCGAGCTGTGGCTGAGACCCTGAGCGGCGACTACATGGACAGAATTTGGCTTCCCCCCTTCCTCTGTTAGGCAGTGTTTCGTTGCAAGGCTGCCACGATCCAGTGGGCTGACCAGTGACTTGTGCAAAAGAAAACTATTCGTTCGCTGTTTGCCCTTTCAGCGTTTTCCTCGGCTGCGGAAACCCGGTTTTCCTATTATTACACTTCAACTTTTTTTGGAGTCTGTTAGCACAGAGCGCTAAATCCCGGCCGGCTCCAGCAGCAGCCAGGCGAACAAAGCCCGCAGTGTTCGGGGCCATGCTGGGGCGGGGGTGGTGGGCGAGTTAAAGGAATTGCAAATAAATATATTTTATGACCACCCATCAACAAACTACGTGCCACCGTGGCAGCCCCTGGTAGCCGGGCTGTGTCTGCACCGTGGCCAGGGGCGGGGGTTGGGAGAGAGGCGACGCGAGAGGGGCAGCGAGCGGCGAGCCCCGGGCCTGAACTTTCACCTCTCGAACCCGGGCCCAGCCCATTGGCTGCGGGCTCGGGGTCCGCCGGGGGCAGCGGCTCCTGGCAGGACCTGCTTTCTCAACTCGCTGGGCGTCTTCCCCGCGGGAAGGGTTGGTGGCCCGGGGAATGGCAGCAGGCGAGGAGATAATGGGGCGAAGTTAAGCGGGGGCACCAGGGGGCTGCGGGCTCAGCCCCGCTTAGAAAGACCCCTGACAAGGGTACGCGGCCCATTTAGAAAGATGTGCTCCTCCGACTGAGATATCCTTTTGCACCTCTTGGCTCCTGGCTATTTGTACTCACGGGAGAGAAACGTCAGAGGCTGCGAATTTCACCAAAACGTGTCTTTGTGTACAGAAAAGTGAAAGGCTAACTAAACCCGCTCCTGTCCAAGTCTTGAGAGCGTAACCCTCTTTCTCCTCGTTGGGAACTTGAACTTCTCTTCCAAGTGGCCCAGACTCCTCATAATAAACCTTTCTCGTTCACTTCCTTGAGACCCCTGGCGAGAAAGGGAAGTAAATGGGGTCGGTGTTTGGGGGGGGGGCGTGGAGAAGGGGGAAAAGTGGGACTTTGTAGCCCTTTTGACTGTTCTGTTACCTTTTTTCGCAAACGTTGTGGAAAGGCACATCCTCGGCTCTCCAAGGATTTCGACACCGTTTGCTCTTTTCTTTTTCAAAATAGTTTCAGGTTAATTCGGAGAATCCGCCTTTTATTTAGGCTTGTCAGTGAAGCATAAACGCAAATTACTTAAAACATGAAATTTTCCCCACTCTTTCAGAAGGGCGAGGTAGAGCCATTTGGGTCTGACGTTTTCTAATTTTAAAGACAGCTCTCTCCTCTCCCCGCTCCCATCTTGAAAAAAATCTGGGTTATTTGTCCACTATTCAACCTGCTTTTCGAAAAAGACACAATTCATAAGCAGAGCACTTAAGGACTACCTGGAGTTTAAAAGCTCACAGAAAGCACCGCAATTCAAAGCTCAACTCTCCCTCGTTCCTCGTCCTCCTGGCAGGGGCCGTCTTCCCAAGACCAGCCCCATGGCTTATTGACTTAATTGGTTTCACTAGAAAAGCTGACGGTGTGTTTACAGATGTGGGTGCCAGGGCTGCTTCCTCCCCGGGAGAACTGCGGGTTCTGAAGGGAAGAGTTGGTGCCAAGTGTGTGTGTGAGCTCGCGTCTGCCCTTTAGAGAAAGGGCGCGCTGCTCTTTGAGGAAAAGAAAGACTCAAAGGCAGAAGTTAGTGCTGCTCGCCCGTCTCCCGGGTCACCACCACCCTCCCCCCGCCCCTTCTGCCACCAGAGATGTTAAAGTTGGCCGGGAAGAAGCCGGGGGCCAGGCTCTGTTCGCAACGACCTCTCGGCTGCAGCTATTTGGAAGAAAGTTTCCGCGCCCCTCCGAACGCCACGCTCCGCGACTGATTGTCAGCTGAGCGGAGGGCTCAGGCGGCAGCTCGCCGTGAAGGCGGCGGGTGGAGGGTCGCGCAGCCAGCGGGCAGCCGAGCGGCTGGCCGGAGACGGCGGGGAAGAACCGCCTGCCTGGAGCGGGCGTGGGGAAGGGACTCCCGAGGAATCCCCCCGCTCGGGTCCCCGCCTCCCATCCAGGCCCGTCTGGTCCTCCCTCGGCCTTTCCCTCGTCATCTCCTTGGTCCCGCGTGGGCCCGCTGGCTGGGTCACGCTCCACCGACAGGAGCTGGGACCCGGGTGCAGGAGGCTGGGCCCGCGCATTCCCCCGCGCCGGCGCCTTGGCTTTGAAGTGCGCGGGGAGCGGACTCTGGCAGTTTCTTCTTTCCTTTCATTCCGGGTACTTTTGCATCCCTCAGTCACTGATAGGGCCCGTCTCGAAAGCCTCAAACCCTAAACGTCCCAGCTCGGCGGGGCCCTTCCTTCCAAGCTCCGCCCCGGCCGGCCCGCAGCCCAGCCCCACGACGATGACCCGGGCTGAGCGACCACGAGGAAGCCCAAGAACTCCTGGGCCCAAGTGAGACAGGAGCCACGACAACAATGAAGAGTGAGAAAGACACTCGGGCTCTCTCCAGCCCAGGCCGCAGAGGCGCGCGTCGTGAAAAGAAAGGCCAATCAGCGTTTTAACGCACGCCTGGGTCTCCCTTTCTGACTACCATGCACTTTTAACTCCTTGCCACCGAGGGCTTTGGATCCCTTCGAGGCTTTCTGCACTTCACGTGGAATCCCCTGTTTCATTTGCCAGCAGCTCCGTCTGCTGAGAGGACGTACTTTGGGGACTGCCAAGAAGCAGCAGACACAACTCGGCTTTGCCAATACAGCATACGGTTTTGTTCTCTCCTCCCTCCCCACCCCCTTCCTCGA
The DNA here is from genome assembly GCF_003265705.2 of Callorhinus ursinus. NCBI lineage: Eukaryota > Metazoa > Chordata > Mammalia > Carnivora > Otariidae > Callorhinus > Callorhinus ursinus. The sequence goes on from NW_027397074.1 coordinate 56,095,150, forward strand.
CGCGCCGTCTGGGCCGAGCGGGAGGAGGCGGAGCTGGAGGTGGGGAGAATGGTGGGGGTGGGGGAAGATCTGGCGCAGAACAAACAAGTTCTCCAGCGAGTTGTTTACATAGCAGGTGGACCTGACGTCAGCCAGGAGGCTCCACTGCAAATCCGAACAATATTCCGCTCCGCGTTTCCCCCTCCCTTAAAGAAGTTGGGGCACCGGGGGAGATAGGTGGATGGGGGCGACAGGCATTCTAACCGGCTGGTTCCAAACCACTTTTGGGAACAATAACAACAACCAACAATAACAACGCAAAGTGAAACAAAACAAACAAGTGGCCCCGCAGTACTTTAAAATCCTCCGAGGCGTCCCTTCCCCCACCCCGCCCCTCGGAGGAGAGGCGGCTCCGCGCGCAGTGTGTGTACAGTTTGCATTGCCAACAACACGAGCGCGCGGCCGGGTGCGCGCGCCCGCCAGCGCACACTCACACATAGACACACATACAGACACACACACAGATCCGGGTGGGGGGAGCGGCAGCGCGAGACAGCGCGAGCCTCCGAGAAAGCGCGAGACACGCCGGCGCGTGCAGCTCTGCGGCGGCCGCTGCGCCCCTGCTCGAGCCCCGCGCCACCCGCAGCCCGCCCGCGAGCGCCGGTCCCGGTTATTTATGCGGCGGCCGCGTCTGCTGGCTGCGGCTTCCTCCGCCCCCCCCTCCCCAGGGCGCGCCCCCCACTCGCGGCAGCAGCTGCCGGGACTCGCTCGTGGGTGTGTTGTTTGGGGGCTTCTGCCTCGGCGCCGCGGGTGCCACCTCCCGGGACGCTGCCCAGGCGTCCCAGGTCGCGGTAAGTTTCTTCGTCCTCACTCTGGCGCGCTGCACCTCCGCACCCCACCCCGTCCCAGCCACCTCCACGCCGGGCCGGGCTGCGACTTTACTCTGCTGCGCTCTCCTCCGGCGGCGGCGGCGGCGGCGGCGGCGGCGGCGGCAAAGTTTCGCCCCAGCCGCAGCGCTCGGTGCGGCGGGGCGGGTGTGACATGTGTCAAATTTCGGCTCAGCGTCGGGGTCGCCTTCCGGACCCAACATCACCACTTGTTGTTCTTTTTCATTTTGCATTGTGATGGGGGAAGGGAGAATCGACAGAGGGGAGATTGCCGTTGGCTCACGTATGATTTTTAGTTTTGAATATGCAAAATATTCCCTCGTCCAGAGAGACCGCGGCTGGAGGAGAATGTGTGTCGAAACACCAGATGTGTGTTTGTTTACTCTTTTATTTTTATTTGTTGTCTCTTCCTTTTCCTCCCTTCCCCCCTTACCCCTGGGAGGAGAAACAACAGTAAAAACATCTGGCGGTTGGAAGCACACACTTTATTGATCCAACTGCTGACCTTTATTTACTCAATTGGGCAAGTGCATGCAGCTCGTCCGTCTCTTAAGTTGGGCGCTTCAGCATTAATTTAAGAAGTACTTTCCCTGGGAACTAGAGGCGGAGAGGGGACACTCCGGTTTCTCGAGTGAAGAAACTCCTGGTCCCTAGTGATGCTTCGGGATAATGGTGCATCTTGACTGCTGCCCCCGATGACGCTCTTTCCCCTGTCCACAGTTAGCAGGACCCGCTTCACGCGGGATCTCGCCTAGTCTTACTTTTACTGTGCTTTGGAAAGGTCTCCTCACTCTGTGGGTGGGTTTAGGGTGAACTCGCACCTCCCGGTTCTTTAGGGAGGGAATGTGGGAGGGGCGCGGGCACCTTGCGGAGAAAGGGAGGGCTTCTCGGTTGGCTTTTACCTGTAAATCCGTGGAGGCCCCGGGTGAGCGGAGGGCAGTCGGGAGCGCGGGGTTGGCTGTGACCCCGGCAGAGCTCGGGTCCCGACGGCCCTTTGCGCTCGCCGCGGCTCACATTCGGCGGCTGCACGGCGGGACCCACTGGGTGGCCGCGCGCGCCGTCCGCGCGTCGCCCGCGTGTCTTCCGAGCGCCTCTCCCCGCCCCGCAGGCCAGGACGCGCCCAGACACCCCGACCTCTGCGCGAGCGTCGTCGTGGACCCTCGCTTGCTGAGGGCGTTTGGGCCTGTCTAGAGCAGGGAGGAAAAGTTGCCCTACTATCCTCAGCCTCTGAGATCTCGTAGGTAAGTCTCTCAGGGCACTGGGCGCGTGGGGTGACACCGATTAGGAGGAACGGGAGGGGAAAGACACGTGCGAGTCTGGGGCTTTTGAGAGCGCAACCGGTGCGAGTTTTGCACAGGGACGACCCCACAGAGGCCAAACTGGACACTTGCTCAGGGGGATCCTCAGACTCCGGAATCCCCAAGGATCTAGACCCATCTGTGTATTTGTTTATTCAGCTTTTTAACCAACAGATTTAAACCACTTAATGGACAGCTGCTATCTGTAATGCTTCAACCCCACCCCCACCCCCATTTTCTCTCACCACATGTTGAAATCCAGTCAGTTTCTTGATCTTGAGGATTATTCCTTGAGTACTATTTGCTCCCAGGTGGGCAGGCGTTCCCGACGTGGCCTGGGTGAGTGCTGAGAACGGTCCCGGAGACAGAAAGGGTGTGAAAGACCTGTGGGAGTGTGTAAGATGTGTACATATATAGTCATCATGGATTCAGAAGTGCTTAAAGAGCTACCTCCCCAACGTGCCCAGAGTCTACTTGGAAGAATAATTAAGTAGGAGCAGGTAAGCCGAGGGGAGAAAGTGACGCCCTGGTGTCAAGTAGCTGAAGTGGACGTTTTCCAACTGGAAGTGTTTGGAGAGATTAACTTTTAGAAAACAAAAGTTTGCCTGGAAGGCACATCTTTGCACGCTCTCCTAACTCAAATAGTTGGGCTAGGCAGCAGTGGAGACAGGAGGGGTGTGTTTAATAGCAAGTCCATGTTAGAAGTCAACACTGAGCAAGAATGAGCTTTCAGATATTTTCCTCTTCAATCTTGCATTGTGGCGTACCTCGGGAAATGTTTTAAGTTGTCAAGGGGCCTGTTTATCTTTTCTGTCACTATGAGTTATGGATAAGTATAGTCTCAGTGTAGTGGAATTTTAAAATGTAGTGTTTGTGTAATAGTGTTAAACAATTTACAATTTTGATTTATTTGTGTATACCATTAATAAAGCGGGTATAAAGTTATATACACGATGATCATTAGGGTCATAAAATTTCATTTTGGTTTTGAAGCTTTTTAAAAGTCGTTTTTTCTTTCCTTCTTTCCTTCCTTCTTCCCTCCCTCCCTCCATTCATCCATCCCTTCCTTCCTTCCTTCAATTTTTTATTACTTAACTATCCCCGTGTTCAGTGGTTGTTCAATTCAGTACTTGCTTAAGGACTTCACTATTTCATTGTTACCCAAAACTAAGTGAAATAAATGTTTAATTGTGATTAAGTTACTAACTTTTAAAGAAGAGACTGGAAACCTGATGATACATCCCTGTAGGTAAGGGAGAGAGGACACTCAATTTTAAAAAGATCAGCATAAAGTTCACTACTGGAACACTTTTTACCATTCAATTTAAACAGTACAATACATGCTTTCTTTTTATACATTGATTATTAATATGTTACTATTGCACTACAATGGGTACTAGAATAATCAAAGGAAATTATATACAAATAACAATTATGAGCTATTTTTAACTGTTTATCAAAATTTCTCAACTTATATTTTGGGATTCAGAGTGATGGAAATTTTAGACTTGAATATTGTTTTCATAGAATGCACACTCTGGGTGGAAGGAGACCTTTGCATTAAGACATGAATAGATTTATTAATGGTTGTGTCTAAATAAACTGTCATCAAAGTTTTATTTCTTTGTACTGATGATAGTACAGTGGTTTTGCTTTTACAAATAAAATAAATCCTTGTAATATTCTAAAAACCTAAATGGGGGAAATTGTTGTATGTGGCACACATAAAAAATAGGAAAAAAGATGAACTTTAAATTTACAGATAACCTGTAATGAGAAGTTCTATTCCTTTTGTACAAGCAAGAATTTAAAAACACAGACCAACTCTCTTTGCATAGCTATTAGAATTATACTTTATGAAAAGTATATTTAAATATGTGGAAATAACTTCATGGTTTGATTGAGACTCGTAGGGCATATAACAGTGTAATGAACATAGCCAGACAAATTTACCAGACATTTTTATTTCAAGAGAAAATGTGAGGGATATGGAACTCAATTACATAAAGGGCATATTATTTGTGATATTTTTAAGGATTTATAGCTGGCTCTGCCTCATCACCCTTGTCTATTTCTGTGTTGTTAGGCTCATGTTAGATCAACTATTAGTTATAATACTGATAGAAGACTGAATGGTGGAAGTGGTCACGTATTTTCTGCCTCTCTAAATTAAATCAGAAGGAAGCCATTGACTTGTAAGAAGACAATGTCACTGAGAAGTTCTCTTGACATGATTGTTGCTAGACAAAATTACAAATCACTGTTGAATTCAGAAATAATAACAATTTCATTACAATTACTGATTACTAATTCTTGACCCACTCAAACTATTTTTTTTCTTTAACTTTGTGATAGATGATAGTACTCTTAGTGATAAATGAATGGATCCCAAATGTTCTAACCAGTGCCCAGAATCATACTGCCCTTTGAATAAAAGAAATCCTGTTTCTTAAATCAGGCCCAGTGAGAGCTTAAGATTTACATAGATTTTCAAAGTAACTTTAATTATGTACCCCCTGATAAATAGAGTTCTAACAAACTTGATCAGAACCAACCCAGAATGACTGTTGCTTATTTTCTTAAGGGTCTGAAAAAGTAATCCAGGTGCTTGCAACTTTCCTTAAACATATTCCTGTGCTTATGATTCACAGAGAATCTAATGCCTAAATCAAATGTTATATGCCATAGTTTGCTTTAGTTCTATTCCTTCTTTAAATGATGTAAATATCTTCTTAGATCCAACTTTGATATCTCTTCATATACTTGGCCTCCAGTCATATCACTTCCATAGTCTTTATCAAGTAAAATACTTTTTAGGTTCCTAAGAGTTTTTTCTTTTTTTTTCTTCATGAGGCTTAAGTCTTTTTCATTACGTTTTTATGGAGTTCTTCTAGAACTTTAGCTTCTTCATTTGTTTTTCAGAACCTGCAAGTGGACCCCATTAATATTTCTTTCAGCAGCCTAACTAAGCATAGTTTGGGGGGTATTGTCTAAAATTACTATTACTTTTTTTTTCTTAAGCTCAGCATTGCTTATGTGAAAATTCATTACTATTGAATTACATAAATTCTCACATAGTAGAATATTATTTCCTATGGAATATTCTTTCCCTGTGGGTATTCTTACCTATTAAAATAAATGGGTGCTTATTTCCATTTGCTGACTTACTTTTGCCTTGTCATTGCCTCTGATGTATTTTTGTATATAGTCTTTTGCTCTGCTCAGTGTATTTATCCATACCCCACCCGCAATTTTCCAGACAAAACAAACAAAAAAAGAGAGTAATTTTGGTGAAATGTGAGGAACTGTTGTGACTAAAAGGTTAATGTTAGAACATTGAGATGCTGGAGAGGTCCTTAAAGAAGATTTAGATGCATTATGTTCCAACACTATTAATATTAAAATGAAAAAGTAAACCTATATGTATGTGGTGACTTATTTTCAGTATGTATTAAAACTCTTTCTCTCTATATAGATGCTTCAGTAATTTGCTGTTTTCTCGGATGTGGTATTACTAAGTATTATTCTAATTCTTAGGAGCATAATTTCAATTTTATAATTGGAGTGACTGGGAATTTGTGTTTACCTATACAGTTTTTTGCCAAGCAGCCAAATTAAGAGTATCAGGCTCAAAAATGAGGTATACTGTTATCATCCCCATTTCATTTTCAAAGCTACATTATATTTTAATGTTTTGCAGCTTTGGATCCTAATACTTTTTCATTTTGTAATTATGAACTTTGTTTACTCTTTCTTGTATTTCTTCACCTGTCCAACTTGCTTTCTATGAACAATTGAAATTCTATACTACTTCAATTTATATAATTTTATCTAAAATTTTATTTAAAACACATTTTCTCCATAAATTATTTATGCAGGCCCAGGTTCAACCTTGTAAATTCCTTGATATTTGAAATATGTGTTCTTGGACCTATACTCTACCAATGTAATTCAGTTTCCCATTCAGTTGTATACTTCCCTCTTCCTACAATCTACCAGGGTCCTCTAGGACATACCTTCTTCCCATGATATTGACAAATACGTCTTCATTCCTGTCTCTGTGGCAAATTATTTTTATTAGCAAAAGCAAATAAAATTTAAGTGTTGTAAAAGCGCATTGCTGTGAAGCAAATGAATCTCCAGGGATTTAAAAGCTCTCAGCATTTTTAGTTTATTAACGTTCCTTAATTTCTCTTGATTTCTATCTTGGAAGGCTTAAAATATACTTTGTGGAAGACAATGTTGATTTAAGATTTATTTAAGTTTTTAGTGTTTCTTTTTAAAGATCTTTCGAACATAAGCCTAAAAGATTTATACCATGAGAATGTTATACTTTTTTTAAGGAAGTTAAAAGAAATTAACTTTGAATTCCTCAAATAAGGCATGCTACTAGAAATAGTGTAAAATTTCTGTGGTATTCATTTCTTTCTTCTCAACTTTTATAATGACATTTTCTGTGAGAGTTTTTTTGTATTATTTTAGTTTTGTATGATCTTGGTACATATACACAACTACAGCCATCATTTTGCAACTTTTTCTCAATTTAAGAAAATAACAAACTTTCTTAAAGGGTATTTTAGGGGGTAAGAAAAAAATCAGTGGTAGACATATTTCAGAGAAAGCATTTATAAAATTTCTCACTGGCAGATAGCGAGGAGAAACTTATAGTACACTAATCCAAATAGCTTAACATCTTAGCATATGTAGACTGTCATAAAATCATCTCATTTAAAAAAAAGATCCCCAACATCCTTAAGAACTATTCCTCACCATTACTTCACCCAAAGTTATGTTCCAGGATTTGGGTGATCTATATCTGTATGCCTCTGGCTAACTCTTTACTTTCTTTTTTGTCTTCGATTTTTTTTCCCCCTTTCTCGGTCTGCCTTTAGTTTTGCTAAGTGCCCCCCCCCAAAAAAAAGTCTTGTTTTATACATCTAGCTGGTACCACCACTGCTACCTGTCTGAGCAGATAGACACCATGATGTCCTCCCTGAATTGTTAAATAGCAGTATCTATTTATCTCCCTCTTCTCTCTCTGGGCACCACGGTTTGTTCCCCACACAGTACAGCGATCTTTTAAAAATATGTGATTATGTCACTCTTCTCTATAAACCTTCCAGCAGCTTCTTATGTCCCTGAGAATAAAAGACAAAGACCTTATATAAGTCCATGTTATTTGACCCCTGCTACCTATCTGACATTCTTTCCTAGCATTTTCCTCTTGTTCGGTCAACTCTCGCCACACTGGCTTTCTTGGTATTTCTGAAAACAGGAGAAGCTGATTCCAACCTCAGCTTTTCTCTGTGTTCTCCGTCTGAAATGCTCTACAATTGGATATCTTCACAAATTTCATGTCTCTGCTCAAACATATCCTTATTGGAGACGACTGTCCTGTATCAGATAACAAATCCTCATAGATCGTGCTTTGCCACCTTTACCATACATTACTTTTCCCCACAGCACCATCGTCAACTGACATTTTAGAAAGTTGTTTATCATATGTCCTCCCAATGAGAACATAACTTTCCATGGAGCCAGGGATTTTGTTCTCTTCAGTGTTCTAACCAGTGCTTAGAACAGTGCCTTGCATTAGGTAACAGCTCTAAAACTAAATGAAAGAATGAATGAGTTGTTGGAGGTCCAAGAAATTACTTCTGTCTATATCATTGCCTCATTTTCTGTGTGACTGAAATTACTTTTCACCTTACTTTTTCATCTTACACTTATTTTATACCATATCACATTTGGGAAAACTGTTCACTACTGTATTGACCAAGATGTGGCTCTGCTCTCTGGTGGACCTACTTCAAGTTCAGTATTTTGTATCTCTTTTTTATTCCGATCTGAGAAACAATATTACATTTAACTTTTGAAAGGTGTGAATGGTTGTTTATGTTTCTGGACAAGAACAAATGCTCACTAGTTGAGTGCTACAATATAATAATGCTTAGTACAGTCAAAATGACATTTAATCATATTATTTCGTAATTATATCTTAATATGAGTAGCATAGATAGAATCCATAGATATTTCTAAAGGCTACATTATGGATACAACATTGGCATACGAAGTATTTCTCTGGGGAAGATGGGAGGAAAGGGGTTAAGCCAAGTATCTTCCGAAAACCTTTAGAAGATTTAGACGGCTTTCCTTCTTTGTGTTGGCACATACACCATAAATTTACAACTTCTCTTTTGTCTCATTCTTCCAGTATCTATCCTTAAATAGAACAGATGGAGGATTTATGATTTGATAGAAGGTCCCTCTCTCCAAATTTAAAATCTCACTCTTGAACTTGCTCAAATTGCTTTTGGATACCCATAGCTAAGGTATGGGTAAGTGATACAACTTTCCATAAAACATCATACAAATACATATATTATTTTCTTTTTAAGTTTTTATTTAATTTACATTTCATTAACATACAGTGTAATATTAGTTTCAGGTGTACAATTTAGTGATTCAACACTTTCATATATCACCTGGTGCTCATGACAAGTGCACTCTTTAATCCCCATTGATTATTTTCTTATAAACCTAATGCTCTATAGATCTCCCTCTCACATATTATGTCCATATTTGAAATATGCACTGACTTGCTCAGCAATTTTATTTTAAATATCTTGAGACTGGGGAAAGGAGTCTCTAATCTTTTCTACTGCTAATGAAGGAGGAGGGCTCTCTTCTTTGCCTCCCTTCTTCTCATTTTTCTTTTTCCCTTCAGACTGAATTCTGAAATTTCTCAAAATCATTCTGATACTTTATTATACCATCAGTGAATGTGTAGCCCTTGGAAAACTGTGAAACAAGGCAAAGTGGGCTTTTATTACATAATTACCCCACTTTTACCTTTTTAAAAAATTACTAACTTACATCTTCTGCTACTCTTCTCTGGCTCCTTAGACACCCAGTGCCCTCATGTTGCATCTGGCTATTCCAGTGTATTCTCCTTCCCTTTCTGAGTCAGAAATTTTGTATTAAAGCACTTCTTTAGTAATAATAATGCATGTTAGAATGTGAATGAAGATGGATCCTTCTGGAAAGTATAATTATTATTGCAGCTAGTAAAATAGTTGGTTTACTATGCAGTGTTCTGTGTTAAGTGCTAGGAGACTTGCATTCTGGTACTTGGTCTGTCTATAACTATTGTGTGATGTTGGGTAGGTTATTTCCTCCAAAATTAAAAAGAGCCTGGATTAGTTTTTAGATTATTTTCAATTAAACTGTTTTTTGAAATACATAGAACCAAATTTGAAGCTGTGAACATGTTCTCCCTTTACAGCCATAAAAACACATAAATGAAGGAACGGAAGAAAAAGATAAAAACAATTAAAACTAACAACAGTTACCACAAATAACTTGCTTATGCAGCTCAGAGGGACTCAGTTAAAATTCAAAAGTATTATTCTTCTATTATCTTAGCCCGCTGGGTATTTTCACACCACTCCTCCCCTTCTCTGTCAGGAATGGAGCCTCCCCTCGTTTAACCAGAACACTAAAACAAGCAGAGAAGGTAGAGTGGACATGGGGTTGATCATGTTTGGGTTAAGAAGAATAAATAACCACCTGGCATTCTCTCCCCTGAAGTGTGTGTCATTAACTTTCCAAAATATTAATTTCTTCACAATTTTGCTTTGGTCCTGTGCTCATTCATATATTTAGCTCGAGGCGTCACCAATCCAGAAATAAAGTGTGGAGTTGGATAAGCTGTTTGATAAACTTTGTCTTTTAAAATTAGAGCTCCCCTTTTTGATGGACTTCACACACACAGACATACATTTTTAGAACCCACATAAAATGTCGGGCTGCCACATGGTCCAGCCTATGCATTGTGCTGCTTTAAAGGAAACACAACTCCCAGCTACAGGAATACTACATACCTTTGCTGTAGTTTGGCTTAAAGGGAGTGACACGGTTTTATACAGTGTGCCACATAGGAAGTTTTGCCCCAAATCTCTTGAGGCATCTTTCTTCTTCTCCTGGGTACTGCTAAAAAGTTTTTAGAGCCTCATCTAGATCAGTCCTTCACTGCTCTGCTGCCCCATCCACCCGTTGTGCGACACATACAGTCATACCAAGTCTATATACCCCATGAAGTGTGCCCTCCCGTCATGCAAAGTGTGGTCTCTTTCTTTATTCTGGCTGCTTTTCTTGTGGCAATCAAGGTTTGTCTTTATGCAGACAAACAAGGAGAACAGCAACAAAGATTTCTACTCAGAAGGTAAGGGATAATAAGTCCTGGGAGTTTCTAGCAGTGATGTAAGCTTGCAAACCTGCACATTTCAATGTGTTTTTACCTTGTCATATGTTATAGAGAATGCATATTCCTGTAACTAAAAATAGAATTCATTGGACAGCCTGATTTTGTGTTGTCCCAAATAAAATAATTTTAAATCTATAATTTTGATCAATTTGTAATATTTACTTCCGGAAAAGCATGCTTTTAAGTTATCTTATCCTTCTAATTCTTTGCTCTTTTGTAATTTTCATAAATGTCCAACTATCCCTTACCCTACATGTCTGTTGCTCATACTATTCCACAAACAGAAGAAAGGCAACATGATCTGTTACGTCTAATGGGTACTTGATTTTACAGATTTGTTCTCTTCTATATCCTTTTAATTGTATCGTGAAAATGTATCATTTCCACTGGGCTGTAACAATGCCAGATTCTAAAATATGACTAAGTACATGCTTACACATATTGCTATATTAAAGGAACATTGTTATAAGTTTTGTTTTCATTTTGAGAGACAATTTGTTTTTCTGACTATGTAAGATCAAATTTTAAGTGCAAATGTACAATGAAAGAGAATATATGGTAACAAGCTATGAATACAAAACTAAGAAAAATATTTAATGTTTATTTTCTTATTCCTAGGATTATGTTTCTTATGAGAGGATATTTAAGAAATGGATTGTGAATGAATAATTTTATTTTTACATGTTAACTATTCATAAGACAGTAAAAATATATTGGGTTATTTTTAAAAAACGTATCTGGCTATACATTTGACATTTCTATTTAAAATAATATGTTGGGGGCACCTGCGTAGCTCAGTCGGTTGAGCGTCTTAACTCTTGATTTTGGCTCAGGTCCTGATCTCAGGGTCCTGAGATTGAGCCCAGCAACAGGCTTTGTGCTCTGTGGGCAGTCTGCTTGGGATTCTCTCCCTCTCCCTCTGCTCCCCGCAGTGTTTGTGTGCTCTCTATCTCTCAAATAGATCTTTAAAAAATAATAATATATTGGCTATTATATTGTAGAAATGATTCTGGTAATTTTCTTTTATGTGTCTATTTGATGACACAAACCGTATTTTAATTACTCATCATTATAAAGTTGTTTTAAGCTCTTTAATTTCATTCCTTTTTTTATTAAAGATAATTTATATATGATAAAATTCACCCTTTTAGTGTAAAGTTCTGTAAATTTTGACAAAATAGTTGTGTGATCACCACCATAGTTAAGATATAGAACAGTCCCATCATGCTACAGAATTTTTCCATATGGTTTTTAGTCAACCCCTCCTTTTATCCTCCAGGCCCTGATAACTGCTGATCTATTTTCCGTCCCTATAGTTTTGTCCTTTCAAGTCTTTTTGGGGGGCAAATTTTTACACTGTATAAATTTATGGGGCCTAGTGTGTTACTTTGATACATTTGTATATTATAACATGATTGCCGTTGTAGTGATGTTTATCATATTACATAAGTGTAGTACCATATTGTTATCTATATTCATTATACATTAGATCTCTGTGGCTTCTTTACAAGCAAGTTACAAGTTGGCACCCTTAAATAAAGTTGGTCTTAATCTCTAACCCCTATCCCCTGGTAACCACCACTTTACTTGCTGTTTTTTATAAGTGTGACTGTTTTAGATTCCACATAGTAATATCATACAGTAATTGGCTTTGTCTGACTAATCTCACTTAGCATAATGTGCTCAAGATCCATCCGTGCTGTCACAAATGGCAGGATATGGGACACCTGGGTGGCTCAGTCGGTTAAGCGTCTGCCTTTGGCTCAAGTCATGATCCCAGGGTCCTGGGATCAAGCCTCGCATCCGGCTCCCTGCTCAGTGGGGAGCCTGCTTCTCCCTCTCCCTCTGCCTGCCTCTCCCCCTGCTTGTGCTTGTTCTCTCTCTGTCGAATAAATAAATAAAATCTTAAAAAAAATGGCAGGATATCCTCCCTTCTTATGGCTGAATAATATTCCATTATATACATATACCACATTCAAGTCTGTCCTATAAATAGAATCATACTGCATGTAGCCTTCGGAGTCAGGCTTCTTTCACTTAGCATAATGCGTTTGAGATTCGTTTGTATTGTTGTGCTGTATTATTTTTTCCTCCACAGTAATATATTTGCTTGTTCCCATCATAGTTTTCTTAGGAGTTTAGAATTCTCTCATTTTCCATTCAAATATATTTTTATATACCCTCAAATTTTATTTTGCCTTATGAATTGGCATGGCTTATAAACAAGAGACTTTACTGGTTCATCATTTCTAAAAATCAGTTTTGGGGTCTTTACCATAGTTCTCTTCCCTCGCTCCTGCTCCCACCCCTGGTCTCTCTTGCTTTCGTACTTGCCTGCCTTGTTCCCACAGGTGTTTACTGTTCATGTCTTTTCACTCCTTGTCATCTGTTTGTTTGGAGTATGTAAGACCCATTCAGGTAGCCAGTTCTTAAAGATGAAAGAAGCTCATCATCAGTTGTTTAATAATGCTTTTCGTTTATTCATTCACTTATTTGTTTATTCCTCAATCACTGATCATCCACTAATTTCTGTAAGTGGCAAAAGAAGTAAGAAGAATCAAAGAACCCTAGAAGTGAAAAGAGGCTTTGAGATCATGAAATTTAACTTTCTATCCTCCCTTCCAAGCCAGATGAGAGATGGGGCTAGGGTTTCTTAACCAGGAGCCTTTGTCAAATTGCCTATAGGCTGTAGTGTGTGGAAAGGGAATAATCAAACAGGTAAATCAAAGGGTCAGATGGGCTGCTAAGAACAAATTGTCAGTTCGAAGGGGCTAGCTGGGCTGAAATGGAACAGAAACCAAGGAGTGAAAGATAGCAGTGAAAACAGACAAGAAGCCTGGAGAAATTTCTGGTGGGTTGGCTTTTGTAACAGACAAGAATTGAGGAGTCGAAAGACATCTGGATGTGAAGGAGGTGATCCCCATGGCCATAATTCTGGCTAGTGGCTTTCAGAAACTTCCATGAATGAAAAATTTGTTATCTTAACATCCAACATTTGAAAAAATTTAATTCTTTTGAAGTTCTTCCTTACACTGAGTTAGAATCAGCCACTTATTTCTAGCTCTACCCTTTGAATTTACACAGAGTATTTCACATCAATAACTTTGTAGATGTCTGAAAGCTTTCATTTCCAATAAATCTTATCTTTCTCAAGCTAAAGAAGTCTGTTTTTCTCCATTATACTTTATATACTATATGGACTTATTTCATTCTTCACAGTTTTGATAACTTTCCTCTGGGTATGCTTCTGTTTGCCAAAGTTTCCCTTTAAAATGTACCCAGAGCTAAATACCACACCAAGAGTGCGGCCTGGCTGACGCAGAACACGTTGAAAATTTATCTCCATTTTTTTTCTCTCTGACCTAATAGCAATTCATTTTTTAGTCATGTTACATTGTTACTAGAATTGTAATTCACTTTATATAAGTTGCCATGAGTAAACAATTTGAATAGTTTATAAAATAGGATTTGTGGGACACCTGAGTGGCTCAGTTGGTTAAGCAGTCTGCCTTTGGCTCAGGTCATGATCCCAGGGTCCTGGGATTGAGTCCTACACCAGGCTCCTTGCTCAGCGGGAGCCTCCTTCTCCCTCTGCCTGCCGCTCCCCCTGCTTCTGCACTCTCTTGCTCTCTCTCTCTGACAAATAAATAAAATCTTTAAAAAAATAGGATTTGTATGTTTTTTAAATTCTTCTTTTACAAAGTTTAGTTACTCAACATGTCAAGATCTAAACAAAATCCTGATTCCGTTCCATGTGTTAGCGATTGTGTCGTCCATAATTTGATTAATACATTTCTGTAGCTCTATTTGATTATTTATAAAAATATTGAGCAGAATAGGGTTAAGAATGGAGCCGTTACTAAAGTTAGTGAACGTGGTGGGTTCTTTCGCTTGTCATTAATCCTTTGGATGTCATTTTTTACCTTCCTGTATATATAGTAAATTAATCTTAATGGGTAGCATTCATTGAGCAGGTAGTTTAAATAGGCATTTTCTAAGCAATTTGTGTGCGTTAATTCATTTAATCTTCATAATACCTTTATAAGGAGGTACTGTTATTTCCCCATTTTACAAATGGCAAGCTGAGTTGTGAAGGATCTGAAATTTCACCCTCCTTGCAAGCTAAAAAGTAGCCAGCACTGCTTTGTGGATGCTTGTGGAAGACCCAAGACTTTGGGGTCAGAGACAGAGGACTTTATTACCCCTGGTACAGCAAGCAGTGTGCACTTCTTGATTCTTTTTGGTTCCTTGCACCGCCCCCCCCCCCCCCCCGTGTCCCCCACAGGAGTTCTGCAGAGTGGCTCAGATTCATGCTGCACACTCAGTGAGTTATATCACTGATGAGGAATGCCAAGTTTAGGAACCCAGATCTTTTATAACAGGCCATAGGTAAACTTTCCCTTTGTTCCATAGGGAGATACTGTATCTGTCTTCAAAGGCTATTTGCTATACAAACATTTGTGGAAAGACAGTCTAGAACAAAAGCTACCAGTGCCTCTGCTCACAACACATGTAGACACACAAGAGACCCATGAAATTTGCCTCTTCTCCCAGATATTAAGAAATTTCCCCCAAGTAGGGGCACCTGGGTGGCTCAGTTGTTAAGCGTCTGCCTTCTGCTCAGGTCATGATCCCAGGGTCCTGGGATTGAGCCCCGCATCGGGCTCCCTGCTTTGCGGGAAGCCTGCTTCTCCCTCTCCCACTCCCCCTGCTTGTGTTCCCTCTCTTTCTTTGTCTCTCTCTGTCAAATAAATAAATAAAATCTAAAAAAAAAGAAAAAAGAAAAAGAAAAAAAAAAGAAATTTCCCCAAATAATAAGTGGACATACCCCAAGTTGGCCATGAGAGACTTTTCTCTATACTTTTCTTGGTCCAGCTATTATATAGCTCCTGCATTTCTTTGATTCACTCATCTAGTAGCATGTCAGAAAAGGAAACAGGTTTGGCATGGCTTATTTTTAACAAATCCATGGCAGGTTTTTTTTTTTTTCTTTAAGTGCTCACAAACCATCTGTTTAGTAACCTGTTCTAGAATTTTGTTGAAGAATAATGTCAAGATCACTGATCTTCATTTTCTAGAATCCTTTTACCCTAAAAAAATAAAATAGCACTTGCCCTTCTTATGTATTATGCCTGCTCTCCTGTTTGTAACTCTTCCGGGTTATCAGTATCATTCTAACATTTACTTTTAATACCCTGTGATTTGTCATCCATTGGTCATGCATACGTGAAGTTATTTGAAGTGTTTCATTTTTCTCTTACTGATTCCTGAGCTTTTATTTTCTTATTAATCATATTTGATTTTCCATTTTGGTTTCAACACTTTCCTTTTTGGTGGAGAATGTAAAAACCACCTAAGAATTCATTTCAGTTATCTGATAATATACCATTGTCACCAAACAGTAGGCTCACGTCTTCTTTAATATTTTTTCCCATACCTAAGTAAGATCTTGAAGTGTTCTTAGACTTTTGTGGGGGGAGGAGGAGGTTGCTTCAACACATTTTAAGTATTTATTAAAGCTTTGAGTCATGTTTCTGTACTATTCCTTGCCAGGTGATTTTACTTCCGAGGTCAAATAATCCTTGTATAACTCTGATTTTTTTAAGCTATTTTCTAATTTTTTTTCTTTTTAGTGGCTTCTCAGGATGGCCATAGGGCCATAACTTCACTTTCAGTAACTCATTATTTCATAGATATTTATCCCAAGCCATTTTTTATTTTAGAGTTTCATGCCAAGCCATCATATATTAGGGGAAGGCAAATTTTTTCTGTAAAGGGCTAGATAGTAAATATAGGTTTGGTGGGCCATGGGTCTCTACCACAGCTATTCAACTCTGCCATATAATTTAGAAGCAGCTATGAACAATACCTAAATGAATGAATGTGGCTGTGTGACGGTAAGGCTTGTTTATGGACACTAAGGTTTGCATTTCATATAGTTTTCATATTTCACAAAATTCTTCTTTTGATTTTTATTCAACTGTTTAAAACTATAAAAACCATTCTTACCTCATAGATCATCCAAAATCAGGGAGTGAGCCACTTTTAGCCCATGGATTATATTCTGCTATACACGCGCGCGCACACACACACACGCATATAAATAAATATTCATATAAATGTAGACATAGTTTTTTTACTTATGTTACTAAAATCCATGCCACATTTGTTCACTAGCTTGGAATTATGAGCTTAAAATTGACGTGGACTTCTAAGAATTCTGTGACAAATTCTTTCATGAGAGTTCTTCCCTTTTTACTGCTATTCAGGCCAAGGTAGTAATTTTCCTCATTTCTTCTTAAGCTGTCAGAGAGAAGAAATTATTTGTATGCCAGTAATTTATTAGATGTGCAACTTTTGTCATTATGAGTATCACAGTATAAATCTGGAGAATAAAGTGCAATGATCAGGTGAGTCATGAGAGATCTAGATAGTGAGCCAAGAATGTCTTTCACATGAGTTTTCCAGAGGTCAGGGCAAAACAAAGATGTCAGGAAGGTCCCCACACAGGTTGAAGAGTCATGAAGCATCACAACTTTAAGTATGAGACAAAGCTTTGGCACAGCTCAAGAGCTTTTTATGTATGCTGGCAAGTGAGGGTATGGGTAGACCAGAGGCCCGGGGTACAGTTAGATGAGTGAAGTATCTGGCTGGAATGGGAAATTTGAAAACTGCTCTCAATCAGTCAGATGGCTATTTAACTAGATTTGCCCCTGTGCCTTTGTGTAAAGAGGATCTCCTTCTGTATTTACTTATGGTGACCCCGTAGCTAGGTTTTTCTGTTTATGTGTTCTGCTGTTTCTTTATTTATATTTTTTAGGTTAACTAAAGCCAACCTTGCAGAGTCTGTCTTGGGGAATGTTCCTATTCTTATTTTTGATGTAAACTTTGTAGATTACATACTCATAGCTGGAGGAGATGGGAAGATGGATGAAAAGACTAAGAATGAGGAATAGTTCTTTTACTTGATGTTCTTTCTTCCTTGCTGTGGGCTAATCCACAGTACTCAGCTAACTAGATTCTTTTTTTTTCCTGTTCAGAATACACATCTCTCTTTTTGACAGGATAACATTTGTTACTTTATCGTGTGAAAGAGTTGTAATTGAACAATATCATTTCTGTTTTTTTCTTGGAATTTTAATCCTTTTTTGCTTCCACTATTCAGTATTTTGAATAAGCAATTTGTAATTTTTGATGCCCACCTAACTCATAATACCCATTCCTCCTAACCTTTCCCTGTGAACTCATTTGAATTTTCCTTGTTTTCTTTGACCTAAGAGTACTTATGTGAACTCTTTTCTTGTCATTTTAAGCTTAGAAAACGTATCTCTGTCATATAATATTGAATTTTTTGTGAAATATTTTAATTCAGAATTATATGAATTTTATATTTCTGAGTATTAAACATTTTTGGGTCATTGGCCTAGGTGGCTGCCATGTTATTGAGTGAGAGTCCTTTTTACAGTGTAGTGTGTGCTACTTTACCAAAGTCATCATCAGAATCACTTTCAGAAGAGAGAGGTTTCGAATAAAGCAAGAAAAATACAGGCCAATCTCTTTCAGAGTTAAGGCAACAGTAAATGAAATATTTATGAGTCAGGGCTTGGCTGTATGAGAAAATACAGACAAGCCTGTGGTTTCATTACATTACTTACAGTATTTGTGTGACCTAAAAAACAGAAAGTGCAAAAAGACCTAATGCAGTCAGGTACAGGGGCTGCTGAGATATGCATCACTAATGAACTGCTCTGGTCTTCCTTAGGGAGCCAGGTACTCTTTTTATATTTTTGAAAATGCTAATAGCAAACGAGGAAATACAACTAGAGGTAAAAAAACAAAACAAAAAACAAAAAACACAAAAAAACTTGTTTAATGACATAGGTGATATAAATTGAAGAAAAACTTAATTGGAAAACTATTACTATGTCTATTTATAGCCCTTATTTCTATAAATAAAGAGCTGTACTGTTATTTGTCATTTTTAATCAAATTTTCACAAGAACATTTAGTCATTTTAGTCAATTTAAATTTCAATATGTGGTAGTAAAAGTTAAAATAAATTTAGAGTGTTTTTTGATGTGGCATTTGAATTCTCCCTTGGAAAATACCTATGAAAATTCTGACAAACCAAACTAAATATATTATTAGTTGAAGAAATTATCTGTGCTGCTACAAAATAGAAACATTTATTCAAATAAAGAGCCTTTATATGTTTTAACATAGTTTATATAATGTTATAGATGATGCTGTTGAGGAAACATAGTAAGTATAAATAAGTGAAAAATTCATCTGTGATAATTTTGCTGGTTATGAGAATTATTTGGCAAAAACTGTTAAAACTGTTATTTCCAGGCCTAACCTGGATTGGTCTGATTCTTTAGTAGCCCTGGAGAGGGGCCAGGAGTCTGCATTTTTAGAAAATATGATTTAAATAAGGTGGAATGAAGACCACACTTTTAGAAACACCAGAGTAAAATGTTACATGGCATTTCTAAAGCATTTTTTTAGGGAAAATAGGGAATAGAAATAAAACCCAGATTTCACTGGTCGTCAGAAATAAAACTGATTTAGAATATAAAATATATAACTACTCCTCTATAAGAATAAATTAATAATCTCCAAAGATCTAACAAATTTTTACTTCCAATATTTTTATTGATCCAGTGAACATTTTGAGTTACTATTACTAATCTAAAAAAACCTCAAGAAACTACAATGTCACATATAGAAAACAAATTGTAGAAAGGAGAGAATACTATTAGCTTCCTTTAAAATAAGAGACAAGTGGTGGGGAAAGAGAGAGAATAAGAGAGAGAGAGAGAGAAATATAGACAGGGGTGGTTGTTGTTTGTGGTTAAAGCCTGGGGTATTTAAGTTTGTGAAGTTTTAAGTTGCTTTTGTGACATTTCAGTTAAAATAAAGTTTTTGGTTTTTGTCTTCATTGAGCTCAACTTATGCATTATCGCAGTGGTTGACTTAAAAGTACAGAAAATAAAATGAAGATTATCAAAAGTATTTCAGTAAGTCTTTTTCAATCAAATGTATTTGACGTGTAGTCGGTTTGTTAGTTTGGCTGTTTGGAATTGGGAATAATTCTTCCCAGAGAAAGAGAATGTTCTAAATATCAATTAATTTGCAATGGGAAAACTGATAGAAAATTGTGTTCTAATACTGTATTGAATACAGAGAATTAATTCAGCTTATTTATTTTAAATGCTTGGGGTTGGTGACCTAGTTCCTGAAACTCTTCCCAGCCAGCTAACGGGCTGTTTTTTGTTTTGCAAATTCCCCACCTCCTAGGAGACTATCACCCGGTTTCTGAACCTAGTTCCTCCAGTTTCCCTCAGGAAATGGGTCCTCACATACAGTTGACAGAGAGCAAGAATTTGCAATTTGAGGTACAGCTTTGGGTTTTGGGGGTGGGCTAGACACTTGAGCATGACATTCTCATTGTATAAGATGGCTGATGAAGACGGTAGAAAAGGAAATAAAGGGGGAGTGAAAGGGAAATAGGGCTACCTTACCTTTTGCCTAGCAGTAAGCATGCTGCCTGGGCAGGCTTGGGGTGCATATGTAGCAAGGGAAAGTGGTGTGCTCATGGATGCCATCTTCAGGATACAGTTATAGCTGGACTGCACGGGTAGTGCAGGGATCCAGAGCCAGAACCAGTTGGTTAATCCTCTCACTTTTAGAGCATTAACTCTCTTAACAAGCCCGAAGAAAGCAAAACAAAAGCAGGGGGAAACAAAAGTGAGACTGCTAATCTTTTTATTGCTGAATTCAGATATCTACCCAAAGCTCTGTAATGACCTGACTATGCACACTTGAATAGCAGTACTGGCATTTCCTATTTGTAAAACATTTTCTAGCTAATAAGACTCTTATATTACCTAAATGGATCATTAAAATAATTCTGTAAGATAATTAAGGCAGATATTATATTACAAGATCTCTGCAGATGAGAAAATACTAGCAATTCTTATTTACCCAAGGTTATATAGCTACTAAATAGTGAAGCCCAGAGCAAGTCCTTTCCCTCTCCCTAGACTAGTGCTCTTTCCTCTGTGTGTACTACACTGCTTCTCATGGATTGGGCATCCGAATCTTCAGAATGCCTGTTAGATGTTAACTGCGTGGAGGGCAAAAGCAATGTCTTCTATTCCTTTTGTAGTTCTTTGTAGCATGGGTGCACACAGTGGAGGCCCAGCAGGAATGTTTGTCAGTCGAGATGTGGGTTTGACACCATGGCAAGAGGAGGGCTTGGCATTAGACAGATGGAGAGCAAATCCTAAGCTCAGCCACATGCTGGCTGTGTGATCTTGGGCAAATTATTTGATCTCTGAACTTAAATTTCTCATCTGTAAAATATGGATGAAAATTCTGTTTAAAGGTATTATTTGTATGAGTTAAAAATAATATCTGTAAAGATCCCCACATAGTAACTGCCAGATAGTAGATGCCCTCCCTTCAGTGATGACTGTGGATCTTATAACTGCCTTTTTTCCTAGCTCCTCCCCCCACTATTTTTTTTTTTTTTTTTTTCTGCAGGAGTATTTTGTTTGTCAGCTTTGGTTTGTCTGTTTTTCATCTTTAAAAAAAACAGTGCCAAGGTTTAAGATTGGGGCAACCCATTCTGCTATGGGAGTATCTGTCATACCGGGCCTTGTGAATTCTGAGGAATGGGAAGAAAGGAAAATATGCAGTTTACCAGAAGCAAATATATCATGTTCCTCATTTTCTTGCCTCCTTTGTTCAGGCAGTTAAGTTACTTTAGAGGAAAATCTGCCTTTGTGGATGTGCTCAGAAGTCAAATAACTATCTCTGCCTGAATTAGTATATCCTTGGAAGCTTGAAACCTGAAACTTAAAAATTAATTTTGAATTTTGTTTGTGGTATTTGCAAGTGAAGTTACAATTGTTTATTCATGAAGTTCTCTGAAGCTATTAGATGTGGCAAAAGGAGATGTCCATTTTATTTTAAGATTGTCTCAGCTTTATAGTGTTTTCTTTTTTATATTTATCAAAGCCTTAGACTGTATTGATTGGCTTTAAACATGATGTTTTTAGATTAATAGATTCATCATTACAACGGAGTCTCATTTTCCGGAGAAATAGGTTTTGTAAGCTGTCTTATATAATAAATTTAAGAGCTTTCTCCTTTCTGGGTATTATTTTGACTCCCTGTTGGTATTTTTTCTTGCATTCCACTAATGGATTTGGATGAAATTATTTCCATATCATTAAATTTGGCATATTAGGTAATTTCTTTTGCAGGGTGGCAGCTCTCTGTTCAGGGGACCTCTTTCTGGGCCTTACCACTAAGCTGGGAGTTTTACTCTAAACTTGGCTATGTTTTAAGTCTAGGAAGAAGCCAGTTTTCCTGGTTCTGAAATGAAGTACTTTCCTATTTTTATGATCAGGCTAGTTAATTACCAGTTTTTATTGGAATTGGAATCCTCTCCTTTACGTCTAATGACTCAGACCATCGTGTTCTAGGAGGGGAGCTCTCCACAGGGTACTGCGGTGAGCCTGTAATACACTGGCCTCCATGTTCTGTCAACTGTCATTTCACTTGTGCACATTGAGGGAATTAGCTTGAAAATATTGGACTTTATAGGTTTCAGGCACTAAGGAAGCACTAGGAAGAGTGTTTGGAAGAGACTTCATACTTCTGTGTCTTCCCTCTTCTTCAGTGGTAGGAGAATACATTGTAAAATTTAGTCAAAGAAGCACAACCCCCTTTCCCATTTGTCTGGAAATAATTATTTACTGAGGCGATATGTGCTCACTGGAAGAAAGGTTTGGCAAGTGGTACATATTCTTTAGCTGGTTGATGTTGGGAGCATGTGTTAGTGATCCTCTAATAAAAAGCACATGCTCAAAAAGTGGTTACTGCGTGTGTGTAGTAACTATTCTTAAACAATATTGTGTCGTGGGAGGGGCTACATTTCAAGTGGGAATCAATCAATAATGGATCAATTTAAACCAAAGAAATTTTGGAATGATATTTTTAATACCTAGTCCAGCCCTAGAAATGTCTATTCATAAAATATGGAAGGTTGGGAGTCCATTGTACTTACTTAGAGGTCATGATCAGTCAAATTCTGAAGTAAATAGATGATGAAATTAGTGTTAAGTAATTTAAATGCCAATTTAGCAAATAATGAAAGACAAAAATAAAACTACTTAGACACAGTCACATCACCTGATAAAAATGTCAATATATTTTGCTACTTCTTTGAAGTTTTTTCCATATACTTGCCACATTTATTATTTACTTGATCCAAAAAAAAAAACCCCAAAAACAAAGGTATGAACCAGGTTGAATGTTCAATAAAAGTTTAGCATCATAATGTTTATTTTTGGGACCTAGTCTCTTTTTTTGTTACTCAGGGTTGGTCTCTTTAGA
This sequence comes from Callorhinus ursinus, assembly GCF_003265705.2. Classification (NCBI taxonomy): domain Eukaryota; kingdom Metazoa; phylum Chordata; class Mammalia; order Carnivora; family Otariidae; genus Callorhinus; species Callorhinus ursinus. The sequence goes on from NW_027397074.1 coordinate 56,117,988, forward strand.
CTTGATTAACCTGACTTCATAAAGTTTTACTTAGCTACAATTTAGACATGAAATTTTATTTCAGGACCAAGACCAGTGTCTGGCACAAAGTGTGGTGAAGGTCTGTATGCAGGTAAACTTGTCCATTCTCCGCTTAGAGTCTGCTCTCCCCTAAAAGCAGCCATTCATGATTTTAGTGCTTCAGTTTTTTGCTTTTGTTAATACTTTTATTGGCAAGATGTTATGATTTCTTTCAAGTTTCAAGAACTAGTTTTTGTATTCAGCCCTACATTCTTCTTCCTGCCATTAGACCTGATTGTTCGTCTAGTTTATATCTTAGAATTAAAGGGTATAGGATTGTATCAAAAATGCAGATTATTCAAGTGTATTTTGAAACATAAGAATTAGAATGTATGGTTAAGGTAGTCTCTATACACAGAATTTCATTAATACTATTAATTTAGCAATATTAAACAATCATAATATTCTTTAGTTTCCTAGTTTTGCATCATAAATTTACCTACTGAGATTATATGTTAAAATTATTTTGTTGAAAAGTTACAATTTATCAGACCAATGTTATCTAGAAATTAATTTCTATATATCTAAATACCTAATAGTTTAAATTTGTTTCACTTAATTACTACATTTAATCCTGTTAAAACTAGGTTACAGGGGCGCCTGGGTGGCTCAGTCAGTTAAGCATCTGCCTTCAACTCAGGTCATGATCCCAGTGTGCTGGGATCAAGCCCCGCGTCGGGCTCCCTGCTTGGCGGGGAACCTGCTTCTCCCTCTCTCTCTGCCTGTCTGCCGCTCTGCCTACTTGTGTTCTCTGTCTGTGAAATAAATAAATAAAATCTTTAAAAAAAAAAAAAACAACTAGGTTACATACAATGATGAACTATATCTAGTAATATTTGCCCTGTTTGTTGGGAAAACAAATAGGCCTGCACATTTAACATACGAAGGACTCACAAGATTATAATTTAATAAAACGATAAACAAGAGAATACCAAAACTTTAGAGATTTTACTTGATTTTTTTTTTTTGAGGAAATAGGCACTTTGTATTCTTCATCCTATTTGAAAACTGACCAGTGGTTTAAACACCACAGAAGTGCCAAATCTTTTGTTGTCCTCCAATTTTGTTTGCTCAATAAAATCAGGACATTACAAAGAACATGGTGAATGCTTTGCTGTGTGATGTTATTTGTTGACTTTATTAATCTATTTTAAAATAAGTCCAGTATTTCTTAGTATAGTTTAAATTATATATATGTCATTGGTAAAAGTGGAGAGAATTCCTTTTTAATCAGTTACATTTTTTACTACAGTATCATATATTATGTGCATAGATATCTTTAATGTCATGCATCCTATCTCATCATCATAATTTGTAATACTATAAATCAAAGTAACAATATAAGTTTTGTGGAGCATGATTGCAATCATAAAATGAGAATGCATTGTGTTGAAATACAAAAGAGTAAGTTTTGAAAGTTTGTCTTTCTACAATATTGAGACTGAACAGACTTTACATTGATTTTATGAAAGAGCAAGTAGATGAGTCATCTAAATTTTGTAACTTTAGGAAATCAAGATCTATGTTAGTCACTATAGAATTTGAAAATGCTGTATGCTTTAAATGTTAACCTTTAATCATAAATGTAAGTCAACACATTTATTCACACGTTAGCTCTTCTTACAATTTATTTTTACTAAAAATGATTAAAAGAAAAATTGTCCAAAATACTGTTTTTTAAACAAGGTATATATAATTTATTTGTTAACTGTGAAATACCATCAGAATAGTTATAGTCTTAATTTCATCTGAATGGAAATCTCATATTTTAAGATGAGATCTCTTTTATTTCCATGAGAGTTTTAAGAATTTAGGATTTGAGCATTTGCTGTGACATATGGTGCATTTTCTGTCCTATTTTGTATACCAGCCCATTAAGAAGAGAAAGTGAAGTAATCTAAAAATAACTCTGCTGTTGGCCTAATTTAACAAAAAAAAAAAAAAAAAAAAAAGTCTTCTGTGCATAAGTAAAGTTCCATTTTGTCTCCCCTGGTGGAAAATCTCTGAAGCATTTTGCCACCTATTCACAGAAAAACATCTTGTTTGGCATCATAATTGCAGCCAGAAGGGCTGTTTTGACTTTTTTTTTATAGTTATGTGTGCTATCCCTAGTCATAGTGCAAATCTTGTCAGTCCAAAGAGACCCACCTTACCTGTTCAGCCATCCCTAAAGTCACATGTGCATACACCTTTTTCCAAAACACATTGACTTTCACAAAACCTTACAGTCTTGAATTGAACTTGAATTGGTGTGTTTAAAACGTCAATGGGATAAAAAGTACGCATCAAAACTCATCACAAGAGGTATAGTCATGTCTTTAAAAGTTTTTTTTTCCTTTTCAACTCATCTTTAAATTACCTTATCATAGGACATCTTAAAAATAGTAACAACTTCTAAGATGAAACAAGTTAAATGAATTTCTTTAATCTTTACCCTTAAAAGTGATTTTTACTGTTTTGTTTATATTATTTATTGTTCCTTAGATTAACATTTTAATACATCTCAGCATCTTTTTATCTTGCTCTTTGAAGTACTTTGTGTAGATAATCAGAAGATAATGGTTCTTTTTCTAACTTTAAGATTCTACACATTTTGGATCCTTGTATGATAATACATTCAATAATGATTAGAGGTACAAAGTACCTCTACCTCAATAACTTGATTATGGGACATCCACAGTGGAATGATGCATTTCCTCATGGTGGGGGAACTAATTGGCACTAATGTTTTTAAAGGCTTTTGCACTTAAATTTAAAGGAATTTTTATTTCTTAACATGAGAGCTTTAAGAATTTAGGAGTGAGCATTTGCTGTGGCATATGGTGCATTTTAAATTTTAAAATACTTTTGAATCCTACATAAGCATTCATTCACTGATATGTTGGACTAGTATGAGCTTAGAACACCCATAAAGGATATTTTAGCTCTTAAAAAGATAAGATATGGAGCAGTTAGGAAGGAAACTTTGTTAAAGAATAACATGCTTCAAGTATTAGAAGGATTGAAAGAAGAAGTAATGGCCCCATTAGGGAGCCGCTGTAGTAGATTGTTACATTGATGGCCTGCAATGAATCACCCCTTCCAGTATCCACACCCTTCCATAGTAACTCTGGTTTGTGTGTGTGTGTGACTTTGGCCAGTGGGACGTAAGCAAATGTGATGCAAGTAGAGGGTTGATAACTGCTTGCACATTGGAGCTTGCCTTCTTGGAATGCTCCTGTCACCATGTGAAAAAGCCTGGTCTAGTCTCCGTGAAGATCAAAGACCACATGGGGAGGTCTGGCCTGTTTAAGGCCCAGCAGGCTTGAGTGAGTTCTGGCCCCCAACTGACCCCCCAGGTGAATGCGGCTGCACGAGTGAGCCCACACCAGATCAGTAGAAGAACCACACAGCTCACTCAGTAGAATTATGATAAATAATTAATTGTTGTTTTAAGCCACTAAGTTGGGGGTTGTTTGTTATGAAGCAGTTTTAAAAGGTTATAGGAGCTTATCCAGATACATGATGCAGTATAGAAAGTCAAAACAATGAAAGATGACTACCCAAACTAAAGACAGGGAGACCTATATAGTTAAGCTCCTATTTTGCCTCTGAGATTCCTGGTAGTTAAAGTGGAATGTAGTTAGTTATAGAATATCCATTTTGAAAAAGAACGAAGAATAACATTCTTTAGAAAAGGGAATGTCATTCCGTGGACTAAAGTCTAAGAGATTTCTCATGTCAGGCCTTACATGGGAGTAATGAGTAGTAGAGAGGGCTGTACCCTCACCAGCATTCCAGCATGAGATTTTCTGAAGATCTCTTGTGTCTGTTTCTGTAAAGCCCAAAGATATATTATCAAAGCAAAACTCTGAGCTTGATTATGAGAGGGACTAAGATATATAGTACTCTTCCTATTTCACGGTTACTGTTACCTGTTAGACTTTATTTCCATTTCAGTTAAATCCTTTGAAACAACTACAAATTTATGTTTTTATTCCCTAACTTCCCCCTTGCGCTATAGGTGAATGCTTACGATAGTGTACTGTGCATCTCTTCCTAAATATTCTTCCTTTTATTTTCCCGGTTGGAATGTAAGATAATGCTTTATTTCCAGGTTAACTGTATTATTTCTAGCTCCGCAACACCTTATAGTTATTGATGTTCAGCTCCCTGAATGAACCCAGTAGTGATGGTTGGTGGACTTGAGTCTGTTTGCTTGAAAATACTGAAGTTATGGAATTCTAAAATTTTGACTTGTATTAGAGAATAAGAGATTGGAAACAGTAACCAAATAGAAAGACTGAAATCATGGAAGAAGAACTGAAGTAAAGAAAAGTGAATTGAGTCCTCTACTTTAAACAATTCAAAATGTATAACTCTTGTATGAAACAGAAGATAATATAACTTATACAGTTGTTTTGTTTTGTTTTAAATCATTGAATACCAAGTGACAATTTACTTTTTAAGTATCACCTGAGTCAGTCTACTTTTCCCTATCTCCAATACCACAATCAGAGTCTAAGACACTTTCAGCTCTCACTTGTCCTAATGCAGTAGTCTCCTAAAGTGTGTATTAACTGTACATATTTCTGGTATGTGGCTTCTCCTACTTTATCTTTTCTCCCCCTGCTGTATCAGTGCTTATCAGAGTGCAGGCACATGGTAGTTGCTTAATACATATTTGTCAAATGAATGAATGAGTTCTTCATGGACACTTTTGTACTTCGCTAGCAGGTTCTCTAGCAGAGTGGCCAGAATGATGTTTATAAAACATGTTTATTTTCATATCATTCTCAGAGATCTTGGAGTCTGAGCGAACATGCACCAGTGGTTGTTGTGGCGTTCTGTTTCCCACACATCCCTCTGGTTCTAATAGCTCCTCGTTTCTCTTAGGGGAATGACTCAGACTCTATTGGTCACATATTTTGGAGTTATGAATTTTAAAATACACACAGTGGATAGTTTCAGAAGTTAACAAATGGCACCATTGGAGCAAATCCAGATGCCATTTGCAGAGTGAGCCTTACAGCCTCAGGGGAGAGAACTGGTCTGTGGGTTAGCTTTGTCCCCTGGATGCGTAAGTTTCTCTGGAGAAGCATCCAGGACTGGACCAAAGAATGTCACAGAGTGTCAAAAAAAGTACTTGTAAGGAGGAAAACTGCCATCCGTTTTGGCTTATGATGGCTTTCTTTACTTTTAGTCCTTTTCTGGACTTGTTTTTTGCTGGCCATAATAAAGAAAAGTTACAAAAAATAATAAAAGTGACCAAGGGAAAGAAGGTAAGGAAGATTAGAATGTTACTAAAATTAGAAGTTGAACTAAAAATTTAAAAACATTTAAGACATTCAAAGTTATAGCTATAAAGACTTTTAAAATGATAGCTATAAACGAGAAGAGTAGGGAAAAAAAGATGAGTACTCCAATTCTAGAAGATAAGGGTAAGAGTTAAAAGTTCCAAAAATAAGTGTGTGACAAACAATTGAAGCTAAAAAATGAGGTAAGGGATTATAGTATAAAATAAGCAAAAATAATAGTAAAGTATATGAGATTAAGATTTTAAAATGTGCAAGGTAATTATGATTAAGTATTAATTTGGAAGAAGAGTGATTGGAGGTGATGTGAGCAAGTTTGGAGAGGGGTTGTCCTCAGAGTCCTCTTCTCCTAAAGCTTTGGACCTTCCGCCTCCAATTCCCTGAGGGCACTCACCCTTCCATACTCCACATTCTCTGAGTGTCAAGTCCCAGTCTAATATGATCCTTTGGGGAATACCTGTAGAAGTTGGGACACCCTCCCCCCATATATATATATATATATATATATATATATATAGTTTTTTTTTTTTTTTTTTTTTACATTACATGCACTTAGAGTAGATCACAGCAGATACAGCAAGAACCTGCATCCAAATAATGCTTCTCTAAACCTGGCAGGTGAAAATAATTTTATACTCCCAAGGAAAAATTTTAACTTTGGTTTAACAAGTGTGGATTCTACTTTGGGGCAGATCCCCTCTAGTACCTTATTTATTATCATAAAATTATAATAATGAACGCTTTATGAATGTTGACAATATATAGTATATGCATTACTTTATTTGATCTTTATAGCTACCCATGGGATTTTCATTATTCCTGTTGATAGGGATCTTAAGCATATTTTAGAGTTGGGGAATCTGAGGCCTTGATAATTTAAGGTATTTTAACCAGTATTTATTAGTCAAGCTGAGATTAAAACCTGTATCTTCTGATTCCCAGGATAGTTCTCTTCCTACCATAGCCTGTTGCCATATTTACACTATTTCTTGACTTTGCAGTGGTTGAATGTTTTGTAACATTTATGAATGAGAATGGCAAAAAAGAATGTGAAGTCTTAATAGATACTGTGCTCTCATTCCAGATTATGAATGAATTATTAGAGAATTTATGCCACTCATACTGTCCTTATGCATAATTTCTTATTCTCTGTGAAATTTGTCATCATTAAAGTATGATTTTCAAAATGGGAAAAATTAATGGTTTTCAAAATGACTGAAGATAGAAAAAGTATGTGATAAAGCTAAGAATAGACAGGTATAGTAAATGACTGGTTATATATCAACCTAGAATTCTTTTGACTACTCCTTTCTTTACGCAGTCAGAATCAGGCTTTGAAAAGATCTTGACAGACACAGAAGTTAACATATTATTTCACTACACCATAAGTACAGTTATCGAGGTTTGCACAGGGTGGTCGAGGAAGACAGAGAAGGGATAGCTGTCTCAGAATGGGAGAATAGGGAGAGGAGAGGTTTTCGAGAGAACTCTGGATTGTTATAGGCAGTTTGGCTCATGTACTAAGGTTAGAGATGAAGGTGGTTCTGCTCTTTAGAGCAGCAATTCTCAATGTGGTTGGACAGGGAGAGTCTGTTTTAGAATTAAATTAATCCTTGAATACAAGTTCAATTTTTCATTCTCACAAGTGAAAAAAATATGCATGGGTTTTTACTTCTGTGAACAATTAAGGACTACTTACAATACCCTAAGTTAGTCATTAAGGTTTACTAAAACATAGCATTCATTAACAAAGTCCATCTCATTATGGGAATCTATGAAGGATTCTAATATTTTATCAGAAGTTAGAGTGTTACAGAATACTAAGTTGTAGCTCCAAGTGCTCATACTCTAAAAACAGGTGTCTGGAATTACCAACATTTTCTCATAGAATGTTTTGTTGTCAGCATATAGGCTAGGATGCCTTATATTGGTCATGGTTTTTAAATGCTGGTATTTTACTTAATGAATTATAAAGGATTGATTTAGATTTGTCATAATTTTTTTTCAGGATTGTATCCTTTAATTAACATTTTTTGTAATTAATATTTGTATCAGTAGTATTTTTGGCTCTTGCATGTAAGAGTGAAGACTCAGCCATGCATCATTTTCATCAGAGCTTCTTAAATATTGGCATATTGAATAAGAATCACCTGGAGAGCTTGTTCTAAAACAGTTTCCTGGGCCCACCCCCAGAAATTCTAATTCAGTAGGTCGGTGCAGGGCCTGATAATTAACTTTTCTAACAAGCTCCCAGGTGATGCTGCTGATCTTAGAACCACACTTTGAAAAGAATGGATCTGAATGGATTCTTGCTAAAGCCGATGTGTGGGAAATCCATGCAAATATTCCTGTATAGTGGCATCTCCTATCATTTAGTCTCTTTCGACTGGAAGGTAAGCAAACATAAGATGGGATGAGTAGGTGGGTGGGTAGCAGAGTCTCAGAGCATTTTTGACTAACCTCAGTAATTCATTTAAAAAAATAGATTGGGAGCCTCCAGTTTTGAGCTAGTTCAGGTTGATCAGTATGACTCAAACATCACATGCTAGAAGAACAGAGGGGATAAATGTGGTCAGAGAAATTTACCTGATTATCTAGGGTTTTGTATACTATGCTCAATAATTTGCATTTATCCTGAGGATGATAGTAAACCACTGAAGCATTTAGAACTAGGGGATGGTGGGGTGCCTGGGTGGCTCAGCTGGTTAAGTATTGGACTCTTGGTTTCAGCTCAGGTCATGATCTCAGGGTCCTGGGATCAAGCCCCATGGTGGGCTCCATGCTCAGCAGGGAGTCTGCTTCAGGATTCTCTCCCTCTCCCTCTGCCCCTCCCCCCATGTGATCTCTCTCTCTCTCTCTCTCATAAATAAATAATCTTTAAAAAAAAAAAAAACTAGGGGATGGCATGATCAAAGTTATGAAGAGAATTTATTGAGAAGCAGAGACAATAGTTTTGAAGGTGTGACATTAATGTAGTTGGAAAAAAAAAATAAAGGACCTGAACTGAGTAAGTAGTGGTGAGAATGATTAACAGAGTTGAGAGATACTAGGGAGGTGAAAATAATGATTATCATAGCAGCTAACATTTATTATGCACTCACTGTAGGTTATGGCTGATTACTCTTCTAAGCACTTTACATATAGGAATTAATTTAGTGCTTACAGCAGCCTTATGAGGAAAATACAGTCATACTTTGTTATTTTACACTTTGCATACACTGCTTTTTTTTTTTTAACAAATAGAAGGCTTGTGACAGTCCTTTGTCAAGCAAGTCTTTAGGTACCATTTTTTCCAATAGCATTTGCTCACTTAGTGACTCTATGTCACATTTTGGCAATTTTTGCAATATTTCAAACTTTTTCATTATTATTTGTTATGATGATTTGATCTATGATCAGTGATCTTTAATGTTCCTGTTGTAATTATTTTGAGGGTGCTACAAACGATACCAGAAGATCAAACCAGACATGACATTCCCTTAAGCCAGAGCAGGTCCCTAACTCTTCAATTCTATGAAGGCTGACAGAGGTGAGGGAGGTGCAAAAGAAAAGTTGGAAGCTAGCGGATTTTGGTTCATGAAGTTTAAGGAAAGAAGCCGTCTTCATAACATTAAAGTGCAAGGTGAAGCAGCAAGTGCAGAGGTAGAAGCTGCAACAAGTTCTCAAGAAGATCTAATTAAGATAATTAATGAGGGTGGCTACCCTAAAAAATAGTTTCAGTGTAGCCAGAATAGCCTTATATTGGAAGAAGATGCCAGCTAGGACTTTCATAGCTAGAGAGGAGAAGTCAGTTTCTGGCTTCACAGTTTCAAAAGACAGGCTTACTCTTTTGTTAGGGGCTAATGCAGCTGGTGACTTTGTTGAAGCCAATGCATATTCACCATTCTGAAAATCCTGGAGCCCTCAAGAATTATGCTAAATTGACTCTGCCTGTGCTCTGTAAATGGAACAACAAAGGCTAGATGACAGCACATATGTTTACAACATGGTTTAATGAATATTTTAAGCACACCATTGAGACCTAACTCTTTTCAAAATATTTTTGCTCAGTGACAATGCACCTGGTCACCCAAGAGCTCTGATGGAAATGTACTGCGAGATTAATGTTTCCATGCTTACTCATAACAACATCCATTGTTCTGCCCGTGAATCAATGAGTAATTTCTATTTTCAAGTCTTGTTCTTTAGTAAATATATTTCTTAAGGCTGTAGCTGCCAGATATAGTGATTTCTCTGAATGGATCTGGGCAGAATAAATTGAAAACTTTTTGGAAAGGATTCACCATTCTGGATGCCATTAAGAACATTCATGATTCATGGGAAGAGGTCAAAATATCAACTTTAAGAGGAGTTTGGAAGAAGCTGATTCCAACCATCCTGGAAGACTTTGTGGGGTTCAAGATAGGGAATGAAGTAACTGCAGATTTGGTGGAAATAGCAAGAGAACTAGAGTGAGAAGTGGAGCTAGAAGTTGTGACTGAATTGCTACAATCTCATGGTAACACTTTTATGGATGAGGAGTTGCTTCTTATTGATGAGCAAAGAAATTGGTTTCTCAGAAAGGATCTGCTCTTGGGGAAGATGCTGTGAAGACTGTTGAAATGACAAAGGGTTTAGAATATGACACAAACTTAGTTGATAGAGCAGTGGCAGGGTTTGAGAGAACTGGCCCCAAACATCACATCCTATAGAGAAATTGTTGGTCAAAGAATCAGTCTATTTGGCAAAGTTCACTGTTGTCTTATTTTAAAAATATTGCCACAGGGGTGCCTGGGTGGCTCAGTCAGTTAAGCACCCAACTCTTGACTTTGGCTCAGGTCATGATCTCAGGGTGGTGAGATGGAGCCTGGCATCGGGCTCCATGCTGGGCATGGAGCCTCCTTAGGATTCTCTCTCCCCATCTTCCTCTGCTCCTCCCCGCCCCCCTCTCTCATTCTAAAAAAACAAACAAAAAAATTGCTACAGCCACCCCATCCTGCAGCAACCACCATCCTGATCAGTCAGCAGCCCTCAATATCTGGGCAAGACCCTCTACCAGTAGAAAGATTATAACTAGCTGAAAGCTCAGATGATGGTGATCATTTTTTAACAATAAAACATTTTTAAGTTAAGCTATGTACATTGGCTTTTTTTTTCTGACCTAATAGTATGGCATAGTTAGTAGACTAGAGCATACTGTAAATATAACTTTTATATGCACTGGGAAAACAAACAATTTATTTGACTTATTTATTTTGATAATTCACTTTATTGCAGTGGTCTGGAATCAAACCCACAATAGGGCTGAGGTATGTCTATATTATTTTCATTTTCATCTTACAGATGAGGAAACTTACTTTTCCAAGGCCACACAGCTGGTTAGGGCAGAGCAATTGAGACTCTGGCAGTTTGGCTTAGAGCCCAGTTCTTAAATTACATGGTCTATTTGATGGAATGTGATGGTCAGTTGGGTGATAGTTATGAGGGTGAAGGAGGAGTGTAGGGTGCTGACAGATTTGTACCCATTTCTAGTGTAGGCACTGGTATAGGAAAATTAGGAGGTGAAGCATATTTGGAGTGAGATGAAATGGAAAAGTGAACGGAAAAGAGGATTGATTCAATTTTGGACATTCTGAGTTTGAGGAGTTTGTAGGAAATCCAAGGGAAGGTATCTAGTGGTCAGTGAATATATGGATCTTGACTGTAAAAATCTAATGTAAACTCATAAAAGCATGGTGGCTGCATTAGCATGTGTGGAGGGTGCTGTGAAATGGATAAATCATATCTATTAGGACCATATTTAGTTTTCAGCATCCCATTTTAACTGAAACTTAAGTTTTTTCTGGAGATAACCATGTATCAAAGGATTGGGAAACAATGACCTAAGAAAACTGGGACAAGGAACTGCTGGGTTATTTGGCATAGAATTCAGGAGATAGGGAGGTTTGAATAGTGCACAATGTTTTAAAGAACAGTTGTGTAGAATAGGAATTTATTTTATGCAGCCTCACTAGTCAGAATAGGACCAAGTAGATACAAGTTATTCAGATGTAGATGTGCTGAGAATAAAAAGATGTCCAAAATGGGAAAGGATTGTCTTATGAGTTAGTGCCTACATAAGGAAATACTGAAATATCAACTGGAGTGCCACCCAAAAGGTGTATTGTAGAGTTAACTCCTGTTCAGCATGGATTATTGAGTCTGTCAGACTTGACAGCACTGTAACGAAATGCTTTATGTTGTTTTTAAATTTGCTTATAAATCATTAATTTTTGCTATTAGTAGGTCTTTTCCGAATTTTTCTTCATAAAATTTGAAATTGAACTAAATCATTATTTTTCTAGGCATCAAACACACAAGCCATTCCCACCTAACATGATAGTTGTTGGAAATTTGCAAGGATTTTCCATAAACATTAATCCACCTCTCGGGATCGCTTTAGTTGTTTCAGCAGAATACAATTGTTTAGTCGCAGAAATGATTGACCATATCAGTGATTCCAAATAAAGGTAGCGGTGTTTTTTAATTCCACTTAGAGAAGAATGTCAAAATAAAGTAGAGTTTCTCAATACTGGATTTATAATCTTTGTATCTCCTTTTTTTCCTTTGGCCACTGGGAGTTTTGTTACCAGCAATGAAACAGCCTTCATGCTGTACTGTGTAGGATAGATACTGTAAATTTCTGGGCTTGCTTTTCCATTGATCTGGATTGCCATCTGGGAATCCTATTCAGCTGATCTTTATTTCCTGAGTCAGAAATTCTGTTTTACCCATCTTTGGGGCTTTCAGCACTATTCTCCGTGGGCTGGCAGGTATTGCACATGAAAGAGAAGATTCAAAGGCATAGAAAGAAGGGCTGAAATGTTTACACTGCATTTTAAAAGATTTTACAAACATTTTCTAAGCTGATGGATCAGCATGAAAGCTTAGCATTTCTAAGACTTTTTACATGGCATAGTATAGGGAACATTTGAATACACATAATTTTTAAGGAGTAATATGGTAGTCCTCAGTTATAAATGTATTACAGAAATGATTCACTTGTTTGTGAATTTCCCAGTAACCATAACTAACAACATTGTGATCAATGTTGTAAGTTTCTTGATTTTCATTTTACAAGTTTATTTATGTCTTATTATCCTGCTTTGTATAGTGTCTGACAATTAGTATTGAGATGAATTAGATAGAACTGAGGTACAGTTTACAATAAAGTAACAAATTAACAACTCACTAAAATTTTTATAATAAACAAATATTTCTAAGGTTTTGCCACTTTTTATGTTGTCAACTGCATATATTACACAGTAACCAAAATGGTGAATTTTTTTAAAAAGGTAATGGAAGTACAAATATGGAAAAGCCAACTAGTATACATTTATCATTTATTTAATAAAATATATTTTGATGAGAAAGATCTGTTATATATAATAGATTTATAGCATAGTGTTTTTCAATGTGTTAGTAGCTTGTTTGAACATAGTCTGGTTCTCTGTGACTGGTTACATATTACACATTTGTACATTAAAAGTGTTAGACAGCTTTGCTACTTCTTTCAGCTTTGTATGCAAACAAAATATTCAGTATGGAATATAAAAGTTTGGTAAAGGTCTTGTGTTTATCCTTATGTACACAAATGTTTGTAGAACATTTTTAAAAGTATTGTGAGGTATTTGAATTTTCTACCATACAGAGCATTTTTTTATTCAATAGATTTTTGACATTATGTTAAACTATAGCACAATCCAAGCTTCTGGGAAATTTACATACGTTGAAAAACTTTTTAAGAAGATGAAATTAGTCTTCTGTATTTAATTATGGGAGAATTTACAAAGTGAGCATACATGCTTAGCAGGTGATGTATCAAAATATTTTTGACTTGATTTTACTTTTATGGGCTTCTCTTACATTTTTATTCAGTCTTTTGTGTGTGTGTGTGTTTGTTAAAATTTGTGTAATGTAAACATATCTTTTAACCACAAACTGGATTTTTAAAAAAAATTCCCAGTTTTATTGAAAAATAATTGGTATACATTTCTCTAGAAAATGAGGCACATAGCATGACTGTTTGATATACATATGTTATGAAATGATCACCAACATAGGTTCAGTTAACTTCTATCTTCTCAGGTAAATATATAATGAAAGAAAAAATGAAAAAAGGAAAAAAATTATCCTTGTGATGAGTTAATTTTTTTGAGTAGTATAAGATAATGGGTCCAGTTTCATTTTTTATATGTGAGTATTCAGTTATCCCAGCACCATTTATTGAAAATGTTTTCTGTCTTCTCTCTATTGAGTATTTTTGGCTCACTTGTCAAATATTATTTGACTACATATGCTTGGTTTTATTTCTGGACTCTTGATTCTGTTCCACTGTTCTTTGTTTTTATGCCAGTACCATACTGTTTTGATTATTATAACTTCAGTGTAGCTTGAAATCAGGAAGTGTGATGCCTTCTGCTGTGTTCTTCTTTTTGAGGATTTCTTTGGCTATTGGAGGTCTTTTGTGGTTCCATAGAAATTTAAGGAGGTTTTTTGGTTTGTTTTTGTTTTTTTAATTTCTCTAAAACACACCATTGGAATTTTGGTAGGGATTGCATCAGAGTAATTATTTGGAGATAGTTTGGCCCTAGGGAATAAGTAGATTTATGAGGAAAATACTGGGAACACAGTCTATTATCCCTTACTCCTAACTACAAACAGTGCCATGTTCATGTTAAATGCTATCCATGCCAATTTTGAGATTTAAAAAGTGATAATTTAATAACCAACATGTTAAAAGCAGTTGACTTTTATTCTAATCATGATTTCATTAAAATCCTTCTATAATTTAATTTTAAAATCCAAATTCTTTTTTGGGGGTGGATGCTCAGGGTTCCTGGGGTTTCTCATAATATCTGGAGATTTATTGGTTATTTGGTTGTACTGGTCGGTTGCCTAGAATTTCTAGGCTCCCAAAGGACTCTGATTTTAATCTATATTATAACATGGCACAATTTACCATTATAGACTCTTCTCAGTAGACTTTGAAGTCTTCATGGTCAGGGATTATGTTTTATTGGTTTTTGTCCAAGGCCAAGTGGTACATAAAGAGGCAGTGAGCTAAGAGTATGTTTGTTACAGGCAGCCTTAGAATAAGATACATTCTCTTATTCCTCCTCTTTCTTCTCTTCCTCTTCTCTTCTTGTTCTCTGTCATCCTCTCCTCCTCATCCATCATCATCATGACCATCATCATCATCGTTGTCATCTTCCTTACCTTGTATGGTGAGTATGTGCAGGAAACTGTGATAATTGCTACAATTCAAGATTACCATAATCCCTACCACAATTCTATGAGGCATATATTTTATGGATGAAGAAACAAGGATATAAACATTAAAATAACTTTCCCAGTGGGGCATAACTAATAAACAGTGAAATCAGAACTCAAACCCAGGTCTAATACTTAAATTCTGTGCTCATAACCACTACTGAATTTAATCATGGAATCACAGGTCCACTTTCAGCTAGTTTGGTGGATTTCTGTCACTGAACATGCATGACTCAGTATTTAATTCTTTTGGTCATCTCTAAAATTGCCTCATATCTAATACTAAAATTTTAATAAATGAGTAGATGACTGAATGAATGGCTGTCATATTTGTATTTTATTAAATAGCCCCCTGGTGTAGTCAAAGATCTTTTAACTTATTCAATATTTAAAAAAAAAGAAATACATAGTTTTTCCTAGTTGATATGCAGAATGAATGCAAGTTAATGACTAGACAATATTATTCTGTCTTCTTAAATAACTGCATACTCTAGGTGGAGTGTGAATCTTCTCTTCTGGACTTGGATTAAGCATGTGCATTGTATTAATCTAAAATGTGAGCCCATAGTAGTAGCAAAGGAAACTGGACCAGGCCTAGAAGTTTCTAGGAGAAAGAATAATAACTGATAACTATAGAGAATTCAGAGATCTTGACAATCCCATGAGAAACTTAATCCTTCAGAAATATTCTCTGGGTTATCTGATGTTGCTGTAGACTACAAAACCTCAGCATAGCTTGGATCCCTGTTGGCATTCAATGAATCAAGATTCCTGCCCTTCCTCCCCACAAGCCTCTTCCTCTACACAAAGCCCAACCATTTCTCAATTTTAGAGCAGGTTATCCAGTAGAGGGATTCCCTCTTTTTGTTCCACATTTATAAGATGCCATCTTTGGCACATGCCCATCAGTGTTATCCATACTTCACAAAAGACTCATTAATATGTACTATGGTAGTTGTACATACAAAACAAAAGATACTTGGTTCTAGTGAAGAATGTTACCTTTCTTTAGTGAGATTGATATGAAGAAATAAGAGTTCCTGGGGTGCCTGGGTATCTCCTTCAGTTAAGTAGCTAACTCTTGATCTCAGCTCAGGTCTTGATCTCAGAGTTGTGAGTTCAAGCCCCATGTTTCTTAAAACAAACAAACAAACAAATAATCTGAATTTCATATGAATTCCTTTAAAATCTTACTGCATGCAAGGAAAGTACTGTGCTATGTCTTTGGGGGATTTAAAGATGAAGAAGACATAGTACTGCTCTCAAGAAACAAAATATAATGGGGGGAGATAGATGTGTAAATAGCTAAGTATAATGTAAGAGCAAATGAATTAAATAGATAACTAGCAGCCTATGAGAATGGTCTATTCTAATGAGTCTCAGGAAAAAAAATTATGAAGGAAATGACATTTGACCTGAGTTTTAAATGATGTAAAGATGCCTAATAGGTTTACTTACTTAAATATTCAAACATATAATAGCATGCATTCTTGGTATGAATTTATATGGTCAGTGTAATGTAATATATGTGATGTGGTGTATTTGCGTGTGAATGCATAATCACGATGAGATTAGCATGTACTCTTCTAAAACAGCTTCATTTCCATGAAATGTGAAAATATAGAAAGGTTTATTTATAAAACAACTCTTTCTTAATTGATGTTACTGGAATATTATTTTGACGTGTATGTTGAATTTAGCAGCTAAAACTATTGGTAGTCATTATTAAATAGTATAGTAACTTGTACAGTTCTTATAGTGACACATGGACATGTGCTAAGGTTAAATAATTGACAGATTTTTAGAATAACCTGGTTATGAAGGGACATACATAATTTTGCAGTGAAAACTAAGTCCAGCACTTTGGCAGCTGTATAGTGTTCAGACAATAATTGGCTTCACCTGGATTAGCCTGGATGAGTAAGGAGCTATGTGGAGATCAGATATTCCTACTCATGTCATTTTGAAATGCTTAAACCAAAATAACCCTCTAAATCAAAATAACTGAATAACCTACTTACCTTTATAAGTAGGTCTTTTAGATGCTTCCAGTGTCCTCTCCCCAAGTCTCTTTGCTTTTTTTGTTGATGCTGTATGAAGTATGTATTGTTGCATAATAAATTACCACAAATTTAGTGGTTTAAGACAATACATTATCTCACAGTTTCGTTAGGTCAGGAATCTGGGCATGGCTTAGTTGAGTACTGTGCTTCATGGTTACTCACAGGCTGCAATCATGGTGTCAACTGGGGCTATAGTCTCATCTGAAGGTTCAACTGAGAGAGGATCAACCCCCAGTCTGATGTGATTGTTGGAGGATCCAATTCCTTGGGGGTTGTTGGACTGAGGGTCTCAGTTCCTTGCTGGCTGTTGACTGGGGGCTGCTCACAGTTTCTTATCATGTAGATATCTCCACATGAAAACTTTCTTTATCAAAGTCAATAAGAGAGGATTCATAGAGTCTGCTAGCAAGATGGGAGTTATAGTCTTATGTAACATAATCATGGTAGTGGCATCCTATCACTCTTGGCATGCCCACTTTGTTAAAAACAAGTCACAGGTCTTTCCCACATGCAAGGGGAAGGGAATTTATGAGGAGATGGAGATCTTTGAGGGCTGTCTGCTACAATGCCCAAAATTTCTTTTGGGTAGAATAGACCTAGCCTATAATGATAGATAAAAGATGTAGCATTCAGAAGTATGAAACTCATCAACAGTTAATTTTGTCAATGAACGTTTGCAAATGACATCAGATCTATTCCTTTTTTAAGTATCCAGAGACTGTAAGGAGACAAAGAATGCATTGGGTTGATAAAATAGAAAGAAGTGATTGCCAAAAGGACAGATGTTTTTTGAGTTTATGAATTTTATTGGAAATACTCCTTGCTTTCTTCAGCTGTGTAAAGATTAGTGGAAGTTTTGTTCAGAGATGTTTTGTCAAGTGACTATTTGTAATTACAAATTTATTGGGATTTAAAGGGAATTTAAAATCATGGTTTCTTCTATCTTACCTTTTCTCTTTCTCCTTTCCAAAGTATTACTTATTTGATGTATCACAGTAGCTGCATATGTTTATAGTCAGTACTAGAAAATAAAAGTAAAAGAAATATAGAAATAAGATGAACATATTTCTTGTTAAATATCTGGTGAATACCAAAACAGTAATGATACAACATTTGTGGCTGGTTTTGACAATGAGAATTGATAGGTACATGACCTAGTTATCTGCTTATGTTGGAATATTAGGGATGGGCCACTGGGTTAATGATTAAGTTAGCTTAAATGATGATCAGAGAACTGCATGTGGTAAATTCTCTTATGAGTGTTTTTCTCCTTAATACCTTTTACATTTTAAGGATATTCTATCATTACTGTTTTACCGTCAGAGGCAGTAAAAGGCCTCAGTTTTAACATGCAACTATATCTAAGGGATTTTCTCCAATTCCTCATCAATGCATAACATAATTATCTTTAGTTAACATAATCATCTGTGGTTGATCATTAAGCAATATTACCCTGAAATGAAAGAAATATAGTCATGAAGAGCAGGGGATTCATCTTCAGGTCACCACCTCTAATCTGAATATAAACTACTATTAAATAGACCCTTGTAAAGCTCATTTTTCCCCCTGCAATGACTCACCTTTTGTTTATGAAGCAGGTTCTTAGATTTGGCCTTTCTTATATTTTCAGTGTAGATATTATTAATTTAATTTTTTAAAGATTTATTTATTTTAGAGAGAGAGAGAGTGAAAGCATGAATGGGAGGGGCAGAGGGAGAAAGACTCTCAAGCAGACTCCGTACTGCGCACAGGACCCGACGAGGGGCTCGATCTCACAGTCCTGAAATCATGACCTGAGCTGAAACCAAGAGTCAGATGCTTAACCCACTGTGCCACCCAGGTGTCGCTATTATTAAATTTATTTTCAAAACTTTATTTTTTCTATTTAGTTCAGAAAGTTTTTTTTTTCTCCTCAAATTATTAGTCAGGGATGAAAATTATTCCAAAAATTGAATTTTTAAGAATTTCTTGGTTAAATATATTTAGTCTTCTATCTATATGTTCTTGAACATGTCCATTTTATTGTTGTTTGACACAGATTTTAAAAGCCACAGGGATTCAAGGACCATGACTATGTAAGTCTTTTTGTGTAGCACTTCATACAATTAGGCACTCAGTAAATGCTTTCTGATGATGAAAACCCAGTTAGAAGTTCTCTGGGGAAATCCAGAATTCTTAAACAACCAAATATAGAATCATACTATTTTAAAGACTCTAGTTGTCTGAAATGGCTTCCTTCTTCACAGCAACTTTAGACTGTCGGTTTTCATCCTCTCTTTTCTTCTGAGGACATAGAAGACACTCTGTGCTTCTGTTGCCTGAAATACCTTGGATGTTCAGCTGCCAAAACCTTTTCCTCTTGACTTGGTTATGTTGGAGATACCACATCTTCCATTCTTGCTTGTCCTTTCCATTCAGGAAGGTGGGGAGGAAGCGGAGCACATAGTATGTTAGAATTATCCAGCAAGAAGTTCCTTAGGAATAACACAGCTCAGCCTTACGGAAGTGACTTGTCAGAGTTTACACAGATAATTAGTGGAAAACCCCAGACAAAAATTCAAGGTTTGAACTGCAAGTTCTATATCTTACTGTTAGTGAACCAGAATAGTATTATTATTCCGTATGTGTTGCTTGCAGTCTGTTGAGACCTGGAGACACAATTGGTATCAACTTGTTCCTGCATTTTGCCATGATCACACATGTTGATTATTGGGTATTGAAGTGATATTGCAAATACTCAGTATGTTAGCTACTGGCCAACTTTGAGTTAGTGCCATGTGACAGACCTTATTTTGACTGGTAAGGTAACCTCAGACTAAAAAAAAAACATGGGTTTTTAGAAAATCATAGTAAAATTGAACTTTTACTACTCGTGTGTTTTCAGAGTATTTCAAGTAAGTATCCTTTAATTTGACAATGTCTAACCGCAAGTCCTGCCATCTGACTTTTTCTATGAAAGCCTGGAATCCTATGCCAGTCCCTTCTTCTTTTACTACTGATTAGCACTACAAAAGAGGCTGAACCTCATAATTTAACCCTAACAGTATTTTGCTCTGTGTTTTTCTATAATTGCTTTCTATACTTTCACTTTTCTGTCATTAACTAGAATTTAAGTTTGGCCAAGGCAGAAACTTTCTTATTCTTCTCTTGTACTCTACCTAGTAATCATCTTACTTCTGGGCATATGTTAGGCATTTAATAAAAAACTTTAAAAATTACTTTTTAGTCTTAAATTATATTTTTTTGGATGTCATTAAAATGTAGTAAAAATAAACCTAGATGCTTTGCTTAGGAAAAAATTGTTCAAACTCTTAGAAAATCTCTCTCTAGAATACACCAGAAAGATTAGCTCTTAAAAATTCCATACAATTAAGTATGTATTTAATCAGATTCTGTGAACATGTTATTTTGTACACATGTCTATAATGTGATTTTTTTCCTCAGTATTTTCATAGATTTCTTTCTTAAGAAAGCAGAACAAAGTTTAGGGGAAAACCATTCTTAGTATTGTTATCACCACAAATGAAATGAAATTCTTAGTTAAAGGTTAATAATTGCATATTATTGATGTGAAAAATTAACTTAGAATATTTAAATTTCTGCCATACTGGGATTTTTATGTTAACATATTTTATGTGTTGATTTTTACTCTGTGAAGTAGGTATTTTTATAAATCACATGCTATAGAAGTAAGAATATGAAAATATTTTAATAAATCATATATTGCAGAAAAGGAATACATCAGAGTAGATATTTGAGAAAATTGGGAGTTTTTTTTTTTTTCTGGGAAAAAATTTAAACTGCCATTGAATTTCATTTTCATTTAATTTTTTAAAAGGAAATGTTGGCATTGTTATGCTAGATCATTATAAGCTTTATTTATACTACATTTTATCATAATGCACACTGAGTATAAATAAACTCTGGTATGCTAAACCTAATAGCAATTAAACTGGAAGTGTTTGTATTTCATCACTGTGAACTTCGCAGAAATGTTTCCATGACAACCTCCATGCTAGTTAAGACAACCAGAGGTGATCAACAGTTTACGTATTTTTTCTCTTGTAAGAATGGAATTTATGTTGACAGTTTTGGCCTTTAATGGCACTTTTGTTCTGTGTGAAAGTATTTGTTTACCAGATCATATGTTGTTAACTGTCAGGCTGAGGTAGAGTGACTGCTTTTGATAAAAGGCTGCATTAGAATTTCTAGTCTGTGAGGCTCTTAGTCTCTAATTATCCCCATCAGTTTAGAAGAGTCCATTTGCTTCAGTACTCTACAAATTACACTTTATTAAGACGAAGCATTATGTAAAATTGGGGAAGATCTTGATTTTGTTTGACCATCTAAAAATGGAAATTCCTTTTAACTTCTTAATGAATGTCCCCCCCCAAAAAAGCTATGTGTGTGTGCATAGTCACATATCCTCACTCACACAGACACACACGCACACACACACACACACACACACATACACACTTTGCAAACAACATCTGAGTGACCTCTTTGGAAAAGGCTATTGGCGCAGCATTAGTGATTTTTCTTAACTCACTTCCCTAAAATATCGTAACTATATCAGTAGAGTCTGCTACCAAGGATGTGCAAAATGAGAAATGTACCAAACAAGAAAACATAATTTTGCAGCTTCAAACCAGAATGGCCAAGGTGATCACAGAACTGAGGACTTCCCCTGTTTACTCTAAAATAGAGGCACATTACAAACTTGTCTGCTTTGAGATTCTAGGAAAAAAGTATTTATGTACATGTACCTAGGGGAGTGGAATTGTGAAAATTCTCCAGAACTACGTGAGTTGCATCGGAGAAGAAAAGTATCACTCGTTGAGGGACATTGTACTTGTCCAATTCTGTGATTGTGTCCATGCTCACCTGGCAGCATTGTCTAGTACCTCCAGCATAGGACTAAGTGTAAAAGGCATGTTAAATATTTTATATGATTGATATATGGAAGAGTAAGCTCATTCTTTTCACAAATAAAGCTTGACAGCTTTCTTGGCGAGTAGGACTATGTAGATGATAGGCTTCATCACATGTCTTCTCAGAAAAAGAAATTTAAAAAAAATAATTAAAAAGAAATTTAACAAGAATTAAAAAGAAACTTTAATTTCCGTCAACTTTGTTAAGCTAATATTAAATCATAACTTGCCATGACCAAAAATTATCCTTGCTTTCCTTAAAATTACCTATTAAAATGTACTAACATTAATAAAGTTGACATTCCTGTAAAATAATATATGGTTTTATTTTAGTTTAAAAACATAACCCTAGTTTTCTTAATTTTTTTTCTTTCAGTCAGTCTTGATATCATCATACACTTAGTTGCATAAGTGAAGCTTAGAAACATCCTTGAAGCCTTCTTTCAGTCTTTCACTCACTTATTTCTTCTTATGTACTCTAGGCACTGAAGGTATAGCAGAAAACAAACACACAAAAATCCCTCCTCTTATTAGGCTATAGTCTCATGATGGGAAACCAACAATAAAATGAATTAGTAAAAAATAAAGAATGTGAAATGTTGTAAATACCATGGAGAAGCAAAGAGTGTGTGTGCAGGGGTGTGTGTGTGTGTGTGTGTGTGTGTGTGTGTGTGTGTGTGAGAGAGAGAGAGAGAGAGAGAGAGATGGAGAGTGGGGTTTGCAATTTTAAATAGGAGCCACGGAAGACTTTATTGAAAAGATGACATTTGTGCAAAGTCTGAAATAGGTGAAGGCAAGAGCTGTGTTACCTGAAAGGGAAGGGATCAGAAAGGGAAGGGATCAGCAAAGGCACCTGTCTCGGAGCAGAAGTATCCTTGGCAAGTTTCAGCAATGGTGAGCAGACCAGTGCAGCTGGTGCAGAACAAGCAAGGGCAAAGAGGAGTGGGAAAGAGAATTGAGGACTAAGAAATACAGAACACAGGACCTCACAGACAACTCTAGGCCATTGAACAGATGAGTAACACAGTACAATTCACCTCCACATAACCACTCTGGCTGCTGTGTTGAAAATAACTCACAGAGATGCAGGGATGAAGGCAGGGAAGGGAGCAAGGAGGAAACCAGTTAGGAATTTATTGCAAGAATCTGAATGAGACGGGGTGCCTGGGTGGCTCAGATGGTTAAGCATCTGCCTTTGGCTCAGGTCATGATCCCAGGGTCCTGGATTCGAGTCCCGCCCCTTGGGATCAGTCTCCCTGCTCAGTGCAGAGCCTACTTCTCCCTCTCCCTCTGTCATTCCTTCTGCTTGCGCTCTCTGACTCTCTCTCTCTGTCAAATAAATAAATAAAATCTTTAAAAAAAAAAAAGAATCTGAATGAGAGATGGTAGTGGCTTGAAGAGTAATAATAGTCCTGGCAGTGAGGGGAGAGATCAAATTCTGGATATATTTGAAGGGTTGGCCAGTAAGAGTCCCTGACAGATTGAATGTGGCATTTGAGACAGAGAGAGGAGTTAAAGTTCAGGGTTTTTGACCTGAAAACTGACAGAATGATATTCCTTTTTCTGCCTTGGAGAAGACCATAAAGGGAACAGGTTTTTGGGGAGGAACATCAAAAATTCAGTTTTGGCCATGTTTGAGATCTCTGTTGGACATCTGATGATAGATGTTAAGTAGACAATTGACTATAAGATCCTGGAGTTTGCAGCAGATGTGAGCTGTAGGTAACCATGAGTAAGTTAGCATATAGAGGTGACTTGAAACCATGAGATTGGATAAGACCAAAAGAGGGATCCAGAAGGGAAACAGTCCAAGGACTTCTCTTACATAAGGCCCGGCAGGGTGGGTACCTTGCAGTGTGCTAGAACACTCCCACTTTATGCCTGGTCCCAGAGTAACTAAGAATGCCCCCTTCTATCTCTACAGGGAAGCTCTGGGAGAGTAAGCTACATGATCCCATGATGTATATCTTTTATGTCTATTCTTCTTTATATCTGCTGCCTGTTTTCTAGTTCATTAATCCAGTGGCCTCCCATTAGATTCCTTACCGTCTCTCTATCCTCACCTTTCCCACCAATTTTTGCTCTCTTTCCAGAATACTCATTCTATACATAAATCTAATAATACTGTTCCCCTCACTAGACTTCTACTGTGGCTTTTAACGTTTAAGGAGCACAATATATTCTTTAGTATGAAATGGTAAAATTCTTTGTTATTTTATTCTTGCCTCTGTCTGGCCCCTTGTCTTGCCATCTCCCTCTTCCCCCTTTTCTTTTTGCTCCTAAGACAAGAAATTGATCTCTAGTTCCTTAGAAACGAGGACTTTTTTCCCCTTTACTATTTGGGAGCAGCCAGGCAGCTGCTAAGCCCCCAGCTCTCCTACAGTACAGAGCTGTGTAGGGATGGGAGACGGCACTCTACTGAGGCCCCTCCCGAGTCTTCCCTACCTACAGGGAGTTGGGGATGGGTGAGCAGACACTACCAGCCAGCTGCTGCCACATGATTGGCGTAGGCTTTCTGCAACACAGAACCATGCAAAATGAGCTCACCAACATTCGCCGATGTCTAAATCCACACAGAAGGGGGAGATGGGCACTGTTGCTTGGCTGCCATCTCTAGAGATGCAGAGCTGTGTAGGATGGGTGCAGTGCCTGGCCGGAAAGCCTCACACTCCCACTGTTCTTACTGAATTTTCATAGATTTTCTTGAGTTAAGTTTCCTGTTGTTTCACCTCTTTTGTTGACTCTCTAGAGACTGAATAATTTATTGTCTTTACTAATTTTGACCAGATTAATAGATGCCTCTTAGTGAGAGGTTTCCCCTAATTTCTCACACCACGATTGTAGACGTCTTATCTCCTATACCATGTCTTTTTAAAAAAACTTAACGTATCATAAACACTTCCTTGCGATTGTATAAACTCTAAGTACATTTAGTGACCATCAGGTGGTCATTACACCAAATATAACGTACCATATGTAAATACACACCACAGTTACCTGATTCTTTCCACCATCTTAGGTTGCTTTCAGTTCTTCATCATCATAAATAAAACTATTATTAACAGGGTTTGTGCATGTATTTCTGCCCAAGTTGTGAATATTTCTTTAGTGTATATTTCTAGAGGTAGAATTATGGAGTAAAACATGGGAAACATTGCCAAATTTCTTTCCAGAAAAGTTACACAAATTTCTAATCCCTCTAGTAATGTATATTTTACTGATTTTCACTAGATTCAGATGTTATTTGGTTTTTCATCTTGCTGCTAATTTGATGACCAACTAGAAACTTAACTCATGATGAAAGCATTTTAATCTTGTGCTTTTGATCATCAGTGCCATTTTTTTTTCAAGTTAGGACTAAAGCCTATTTTGTAGGTAAAGGCAAAATTAAAAAGAAAAAAAAAAAAACAAAATCCGAGTGGAACCAGAATAATAAATCAAAGGTGTTATTTTCATTGCTGTTGGCTATGCAAGGTGTGGTATGGATTTTTTTTCTTTGTTACCATGAACAGTATAGGTTTTAGAATACATATTCACTTCTTGCTCAGCTTCTTTCTTCACACTCATTTTCTAAAAGTAAAATCTTAAGAGGGAGAAATAAATGTTTACTTAGATGAAAAATAGATAAGAAAATTTAAGGATAATATAAAATTTAAGGATAATAATATATAGCTTATTGGTAAATAAATGAGAATAGCTTTGAAATTTAAAATATATAATGCAGTAGATTCAGTGACTCAAGTAGTGTTATATATGAGATCAAAGAGAAATCTGTGATGTTTTAAATCTGTCTCTGATTTTG
This sequence comes from Callorhinus ursinus, assembly GCF_003265705.2. Classification (NCBI taxonomy): domain Eukaryota; kingdom Metazoa; phylum Chordata; class Mammalia; order Carnivora; family Otariidae; genus Callorhinus; species Callorhinus ursinus. The sequence continues at coordinate 56,143,432 of NW_027397074.1, forward strand.
AAAAAGTTGATTATCTGCAAAATCTGTGTTATTTCACCTACAAAATGCTGGCAGTCCCCATAGATTTGTTGTGCCATCCCTTGACTGTGGAGAAGCTCAAGAAGGTTTAGTGAAAAAAATGTCTTATTTATGAAATATTTTAATGAGACAAGGTGTTAATCAAAATTTTAGTTTAAAGCACTAGAAGGACCTTGTGGCAATGGACTAGAGTTGGAGACATCAGCTTTAGATTTAGCTTAATAAAAGCTTGAGGTTAGTGTAGATACAGATGGCTACATATAGAAATATTTATAGCTATGTGTATATACACTGGTTAATATACACACACATATTTCCTTCCTTTGTTAGTTGAGAGGGCCTAAAAGTGACAAGCATACTTAGCGCCTGTATCTTGGTTTCTAATACCATTCTTTAATAAAAGAACTAGGGATCCTTGGAGAAGTGGGACTTACTTTTAGATTGGGGTAGGAAATACACAGGATGAACCTGGAGCTCTTGGAATGCCAGAAAATAAAGATATGTTCAAATAAAATATATAGAATAAATAACCATGAGTCTATACTATACTTATATAAATAAATGATTGAATTAAATAAGTGGGAGAATAGACATTTCCTGCATAGAAGAATTCCAAGTAATTTATGTAGATACTTTACGCTCCTCATTCCTTAATTGTGGGCTGTGGATGGTGACTTTCTTCCAAAGAGTACAGTCTGGAAAGGGGGAAAAGAGTAAATTTACATTCGAGAAACCTGACAAACCCATCCCCGGCTGGCTCATCAAGGTCGGCATCAGCAGTGATATGTCATGGCCATAGTATGTATACTTGATATGATGTTATGAAAATGGCCATTTACCTATATGGTCTTCTTCCCCCCCGCCCCCCGCCCCGAATTCATAACCCTGGTCTAATCTTGAGAAAAAGTATCAGACAGATCCCAGTTGAGGGACTTTATACAAAATACCCAACCAGTACTTCTCAAAACTGTCAAGGTTATCAAAGACAAAGTCTGAGAAACTGTCACAGCCAAGGGGAGCAATCCTAAGGAGACATAATGACAAAATGTAATGTGGTATCCTAGATGGGATCCTGGACAGGAAATGGACATTTGGTAAAAAACTAAGGAAACAGAAACAAAATGTGGACTTTAGCTAATGTTTTAAAAAGTTAATTCCTGCATCTATAGGCCTAGTATGGCTAAATTGGGTATCATGGGGAGTTAGGGGTGGTTAAGGACTTGTGCTACTGTTGAATAATAGAAATATTTAACACTATTTAGAGCTGACTGTAGGCCAGGCATGCTTTTAAGTACTTTCAATGTCTTAATTTTTTAAAACAACCCTTTGGTATTTTTATTCTCATGTTAGAGCTGAAGAATTGAAAGTAGGTTAAATAATTTGTCCAAGATTAAGCCTGCATACTCAGGCTGTGGATCCTCTCAACTATTAGGCTTTACTGAGAATGCTTGTTTTAGGGGGAAGCCGCAGGGAGCAATTCACCTCTGTCACCAGGTTTGGCTTCTGCCAAGGTATGTAGGGTATAAAACATAACAAGACTTCTTTTATATATATGTGTGTGTGTGTGTGTGTGTGTGTGTGTGTGTGTGTGTGTGTGTGTGTGTGTATTAGATGAAACTAGAAAGTTTATTTCCTTAGATTATGTTGATTATTTCATGCTTATCTTCTTGATACTTCTTATCCGTTTATATGTCAGCTGTACTAAAATTATCCTACATATTGCTGGATTCCCCAATTCACTAGTTTTTTGATCACTGGGCAAATACTCTTTGCCAGTATACCTTAAGCCGAGTAGCCATTATTTAACATTGCTGTCGTATTATAGTATTTAAAAGTGTTTCTCTTTTTCAAAATCCATCCTTTTTTATAACAGTGTTTGGATTTTGTTGGCTTTGTAATCCTCAAGTAACAGATAAAGTACCTGAGCCCTGATAACACTAAATCAAGATTGTATGACAAGTTTACATATGATAAGCTCCAAACAAGTAATCTTGTAGACTTCTGTTGTGCTTTTCTTCCACATATAAATCCCATGAAGTTAGTTCCCAGCAATTCTTTGCTTTCTAGAGCCTAGCTAACAACAAGCTCACTGTTACTATTTTTATTAAAATTATTTCATATTTACATAATTGTAACCCAAGTAGAGGTGGTGCTAATAGGCAGAGATAAGTATCTGCCCAGAAAAAAATATGTTCTGCTAATCGAGGTGAACTCTTTGCCCATGGCTTGAATCTTTAGGGTGCCCCACCACCCCGTTTCTTGATTTCCACATAGTAAGTAGTGGGGGCCTCGTGAGACTTATTTATTTTAGGACACAGAAAAATTGTGAGCGTATTTGTTTGTTTGTGAATTGTATTAAAATTCTATAACCCACAGGAAAGTGGTCCCTCATTTTATACCCAGAGTCCATTACATCCTGAGCAGAGATGTGCCCTTCCACTGGTAGGTAACTAAGGTGTTGCAGTTAAACTTTTTTATTCAGCTGCTCCTTCCATGGTAATGCCTCCCAGCTTTATTCATGCTCTGACACACTTAGAAAGTGATGGCATTTGGAGGGCACCTTGGGTCAAGCTGTGGCTGGTGGTGATTGGCCTGAGGGGCCTGGCTGCCCCAGGCCCTTTTAGCCACCCCGAGAGCAGAAGGGATCAGCAACTTGGCATACCTGTTACGACGTGTTTGTGACACATCATGTGCTTCAGCACTTTGTTCTGTGACATGCAACAGTGTGTCTTCCCTAAGTGTATATAGTTACCACACAAAGTTGTGTAAGACTTTTAGAAAACTAGTTATGCTGAACCCTGGGTTATGTAGAAGACAGATAACGTTCCAGTTTCTTAGACTGATTTGAATCTTGCTGTTCAGAACTCCCATTGGACAATTTCATTATGCTGGGTGTGGTGTATCTCAAAAATGGCCCAATAAATCCTTTCCACCTGGGCTCTGAATTACATGAGAAATAGAAGAGAGGCACATATTTACCAAATAGATGATTCACTCTTCCTTCCCTGGCAAGGTAGTAAGGCACTGAGAGAAGACCAAGAACTCACGAAAGTTTTTAAGTGTGCTCACTGCAAATTCTCACGAAACAGTATGAGTGGGAAAGAAGCATTTCAGCCAATGTCATTAAGTGATTTGCCATCATTAACTGGACAGCTATGAAAAGTAGAACACTGTAACAACAGAGAAATAGGGCCTTATAAGGAGTTCTTACTAGAGCCTCTCAAGAAAGGCGTTAATTCCCAAAAGAGTACCTCAAACTGAAATTTTTCTAGCTAATGACTTAGAACATTTACACATGTTTTATAAAATCATTAAGAAAAACAGATTCTTTTTCTATTTTTGGTGGATAGTTTTAACTTTAGGAAGCAACAGATATTTCAGAAACAGTATTATTTGTACAGAAATACCATTTTTCTTACTGTCACAATAAACTCCAAAGAATCATTAGAACTTTAAAAAATAATAAAAAAAGATAGAACTTAAAAAATATATCTTATGAATTTCAAATCAGGGCGTGGATGAAATTTCAAGTATCCAGAAACCTTTGGAATAGTTTCCAGAAGGTCCATTTCAAGTAGAAAAGTTTGGAAAAGTAAGAGCTTAAATTTTACCTGGCATTATACCATTTATATTAACTTAAAAAAAAATCTCTTCAAAAGGAATTGGTTGGCATCTGTTCTATTATATGCACCTTAACTCCAGGCACTCTATTTCCTGGTGTATGGTTGGGTCTCAAAAAGTGGTATACCCTTTTTTTCCTTTCTCTCCATGTTGAGTAGTAAATCAAACACAGGCTGAAGTATTAGACAAGTACTGCTATTAATGGAAGATAAAATTAAATATAACTGTGAGGTATCTTTAGGGACAAAGCATTCTGAATGAAAAATTAAAATACTATTTTTAAAAAGCCCACTTCCAGCTTGGATCAGAGAAATCAAACTATGTTCCACAATATCCCTAAAATGATGGAGAATCTTTTTATCATTTAAAGATATGCTTTCTAAGGGCACCGGGGTGGCTCAGTCGTTAAGCGTCTACCTTTGGCTCGGGTCATGATCTCAGGGTCCTGGGATCGAGCCCCACATCGGGCTCCCTGCTCAGCGGGAGGCCTGCTTCTCCCTCTCCCACTCCCCCTGCCTGTGTTCCTTCTCTTGCTGTGTCTCTGTCAAATAAATAAATAAAATCTTTAAAAAGTATATTAAAAATATGCTTTCTAGTACTCTAAATGACATGATTTATCAGAGTAATATTAGAAAGCACTATGATTAGATTCTCTTGAGATTTAGTTTCCTTTCATAGTTTACCCTTACTTCTAAAAATGGAATGATTTAAATCAGTGTATTGGGTCAGGATAGTGAGGTGTGTTTTCTGCACTCTGCACAAAACCATATCATACTACAAAAGATAACTGTGCTTGCACTTGGAGAAGAGAAACAGTACATTTAATATACAAAAGGTTGTCAAAATGGCAAATAGTACCTCATAGCATTTTATAGTTTGCAAAGCCCTATCACATATTTTATCTTTTTTGATTCCCATCACAACCTTATCTTATATATGTATAAAGCTCAGAGGTTAAATGACCTTGCCAAGAATAAACCAACAAGCGGCTGATTTGTGACACAAATCCAAATCCTCAGATACCATGTCCAGTGCCATTTTCTCAATACCATTCCACCTAAGGAAAAAAAGATATTTTATGTAAATTCTGAGTTTTCAGTCAGGGACAATAAGTTTTAAAGAGCCAGATTTTTTTCTGGATTTAAGGAGTCTCTTAACTGCTAAGATTATTCAACTATGTAGATGGCCATCTGTCGAGCTGGATGTTGGACTGGGTGACCTTTAAGATCCTTTCTGATTCGGAGATTCCATGACTCTGTGGTGATAATGATGCTGTTTCAGCCTGTTGCCAAGTAACATGTCTGTTGTTTTTCCTGCCTGTCACACACAGCAATGGCAATAACTATTGTTTTCCTTATATGCCATGACAAATTTATATCATAGTGTCATATTAACAATTAGCATTCCCGAAGTTTCTGACCTTTATAATTTTCAAATCTATTCTAAAGACGCTGCCAAAATTTCATTTTAAAAGGTGTGAAAATAAAATTCCTTTGATGAATGACATGCCCTAAGGCAATATCTGTGATTCCTTCCCCTTTCTTTTCCTTTCAAGGTCCATCAATCACACCCTCAATCTCCCATTGCCTGTACTGATTAATAGAGGGACTCATTCATTCATCTACTCTACTCATTCTGTAAACATTCATTGAATCTATGAGCAGAGCACTCTTCTAAGCCAAGAAAATACAAGATGAGATTCATAATCTTACTAGCTATCAGGGTGGTAAAGCAGAGGAATCCATTCTTGTCAACTCAACATGTATTCATTAAGCAACTAACAGTAAGGTTATATAGTATCAAGTGCAGATCTACCAGTCAAAAATGACTAAGTTGGTTTTTGAATCCAGATAAATCAACTAAGTCTACAGGTACAAGGTTGACATTATCTTACTCTTTGGCTATAAAGCAAATGAAACTAACCCCTCTATACAAGCAACTCAGTATCAGACATAAACCCATACAAAGGCAGAAACACATAGATATACAAAGAATTTTGTTTTGCTACTATAAAATGCTTTATTCTTAGCTCAAGAAAACTCAAGCCCCATGTCAGAGGTTTTGAATGGTTTCATTGGTTTTTGCAAAATTTTTGTGCTTGCAGCCAACTTAACAGCTGCAATTGATGAATGTATGTGTTTAGTTCTGATATGAGTATTTGTTGATAGTTTGTTTTTGTTAAGGGGGAAGAGCTGAGTGAAACAAACATGTATATTGGAACTTAACTAATTCATCATTTGTGCAAGTGACTCCTTTGCTGAACCTGAAGTTTTTGTATGTTGGAAGAATATTTCCTCAGTTTTTTGTGCTAGTCACACAAAAGATGTGGGCCTATCATTTTGTATCCATGTGGGCTTAACCATGGGATAACAACATGACAACTGGCTTCCATCAGAGTGAGCAAGTGAGAGAGTGAGAAAGACAGAAGTCAGTTATTTTGAAACCTAATCACAGAAACGATATCCCATGATTTGACATATTCTGTTCATGAGAAGCAAGGCACTAGCTCCAGCCCACACTCCAGGGGAGGAGATTACATGGGACTGAGAAACCACAGGTGGGGGATCATTGGTGGCCTTCTCAGAGGCCACTACCACAAGTATGAACCCTCCTGGGGTGTGTTCCTTTGCTGTATTCTTTATCTTGTTGAAAGACATGCCATCTACATAAAACCAAGCCAAAACCCCGAAAGCTGTTCTCCATTTTCCCTCTTTTGTTCCTTTCTCTTAGTCAATCACAAAGTGAAATAGACATTAATAAATATCTATCACATATGACCTGTTCACTTCATCTCCACTGCCACTTAGTTCAAATTTTCATTCTTTGTTATTTGGACTACTGCTTTTTATTTCTTCTTACACCTAAAATGTCTTTAATTCCTCTTTCCATGCAGTTAATATTTGACTCCCAATTGTTCACCAGTTCCACCTGCTACCCTTGGCTTTCTAACAGCCAGGGGGGCTGCATCGTTGAATTCCTAGTGCTGAAGACAGTGTCTGGACATGGTGCCCATGCAAATATTTTTGTCTGAATAACTAGGCCTTAGAGGCAGAATGGGAATCAGTATTCAGAACTCCCTAAATATTCCAAAGCCACTGAATCTTCCTCATTTTTTTCTTGGCATAATGGATGTTTCTCCCGATGGGAAAAGTGCTGAATCCATCTTTTTTTCTAGTCACACAGAGCTGCTTCTCCTTGTCTTTTTTCTGAGTCCCAATCTTCTACCTCCTGCTTTTTAAATATCGGTCTTGACTTTTTCTCTCCTTGAAACACCACTGTCCTCTCGTGTATTATCGTAAATAAACAATTGCCAAATGTGTACGATTATCAGCATAAACTTTTCTGTGCCAACTAATAAAGAAGCTATTACATAGTTACACTATGAAAACAAACTAAAATGGATTGAAAGGTGCAATAAACTCAAATCTTATTTTCTTTACAGATAAGTGCTTTCTAGCACACATCTACAATTTGTTGAGGTTAGAGTACCTTGAACAGCAGTAGCACCAAGAATTTCTCCTATTAATGCTTACCATGCTTTAAATATTTTTTATCTAGCTAACAAATTGCATTCATTAAAGTAATAAAGTGTTTCCATCTTTTGCAGTCAAATAAAAATAAACGTCAGCTGGAGTTTCTTAAGCTAACCAGTGAGACCTTTGACTTACCTGCTTTCCATAAGTATGTGTTAAAAATAAATTAAAAATAAAACATAACAGAATCATGCATAAAATTTAACTTTAGTATCCATATCTCACATAAAAAATAATTTCCTTTGAAATTTTTGAAATACTAAGGATGTAGTAAACATATTATGGTGCAATCCTGCAAAGAACTCTGGTTTGAGTACTTTTGGTATATACTCTATAAATATTATCAGCAGCATTTATAAATAAGAGAGATTCAGGGATGAATGGACTACCATTTAAAGTGCAATTAGATTTTCTAGCAGGTACTAATTTTTTTTTAAGAAACTTAAACTGCAGTAAGATTGAGCATATATATATATATATATATATATATGTATATATATATATATATATATATGAAGTTCCCCGTCTCTGCTGATAAGTTTAAATGGTCAGTTTTTCACTTTTAACTTAATTATTAAAAACAGGTAATATATAATACCTTGTAGCCTGCTGTGCCTCAGTTGCTTTAAGGGTGTGAAGAGATGTTATGTTTTTAGCCCCCAACAAAGCAAGGGAGGTGTGGGCCAGTTGGCCCTCCATTTGTCCCTGTGTGCCATACATTTGGTATTGGTGTCTATGTATATGTAGTCATAAAAAAGTTTGGGAAGAACTGTCTTAAATATCCATTTCCCCCTCTCAAGAAGCAATCACAGTAATCAGTTTCCTGGTATTTATCTAGAAATAGTCATGTATGTATAAACATATGTATCTCTATAGGTTATCTTTTTCAGAGATAGTAATGTTAAACATACACACTGTGATGCATCTGGCTTTTTTCATTTACCACTGTACCTTGAAACAATTCCTCATTGGTACATGGAGGGCTACTGTATTGTTTTTTTTGTGCTGCATTGTGTTGCTTATTAAATAGATATATCTTCTTCTCACAAATGGTAAATTTTTAAGAAGCTTTGCTAATATGTACTTAAAATAGGTTGTGTATTCTTTATAGGATGTCTGCTTAAACAAAAACAACCTGAAAACTTCTTAAAATTGCAGTGGTTTATGTCATTGGTGGTTACTTTCCACTTTTGGGGTTTTCCTGGATATCAGTTTTGTCTCCTTGGCTGAACTCTATTGTGTTTCTAGCTGGGCTTTTATTGTACAAGCAGAACGTTTTTGATCAGATTGTATTTACATGACAGCCTGAAACTGTGGCATTCTGTCAAGTACATCGTACACATTTAAAATATTGTCTAAATATTTATTCACATGATTACTGTGGCTCAGAAAAGGCAGTTACAACCTATTGAGTAAATAATTTTAGTTCTTAAAAATTTGGAAGGGCTTTGAAGGGGTCATAATGATGTCTTATCTCAGTTGTTGGAAACAGCCACTGAATACCATTGCTTTTTTCTCTAAAAATGGTATTTTAATTCTTAAATGTTTAAGCAACAAGACAAAACAGGAAAAAAAGGAAAAATTCAAACCAGTTGCCTGCAGGTATAGACTTTCCTTCTTCCTTCCCATGATCAGATACCATCTCCCCATCATGAAACAACAAATAGACTAACAAAATCACAGTCAAACAAAGGAATACTATTGTGGCAAAATGTTAGGATTCATTTACGTGAAACAAAATTTCAAAGACATACAGTTGAAGGTTGCAAAAACATTTAAAATAAGTGGGTGTATTTCACTCAAACGAGAAAACTTAATTTTTATAATAAATTGTGGTCTGATTTAAATTTGATTTTCATGAAACTGCTGTTTAAGAAGTAGTTCATTATTTTTTGTCAGCTTGAAAATTGTGTGCTTTATGCTGTTTCTGTTCTTTCATAAAGGAGACAAGGTTTGTGGTCTTAATAATTAAACTTATGTACATGTGTGTGAATGTGTGTGTGTGTTTTTCAATCATGTAGCACTAGACCTTTTATTTATAATTCAAAGATTGCTTAGACTTTACAAACCTTTTGCATTTATTTAAAATTATTTTGTGATTTCTAAAGAAAGTGAGGAAAATAGTTTGCATTTTTTTCCATGCAATACTAAGTTTATCTAGACATTGTAGGTTTGTGATTGTAACATCTTTTGACAAGCAAATTAGACCGTAGAAAGAGCATCTAACTTGGAGCTTGGGGCATATGGTGCTACCTTCTGCAAATATAACTCAAAAACAAGTCATTCTGTTCAGTGAGGGGTCATGTTCAGATCTGTTTCTTTACTTTAGTGTGCAAGGGGAAAAGCCTCTTAAGAATTTTAGAGAAAATTACAATCTCAGTAGAAAAATGTACCTGTCTAACTTGAAGCTAAAAGTAAGAGAGATTAAGAAACTC